>NC_053171.1:32317707-32617707 GCF_016835505.1 Polypterus senegalus | reverse complement strand
TTGAGAACTGTTACTTTAAAAATGAGTTCAACAAGAAGATGGGGCACAGATAGGTTGATAAGGGTACACTTTGTACATACGTTAGGAGGTTTCTCTTTACACAGAGAACTATAGACACAGGTGATGCGTAAGGCATCTTCAAATCTTGACTAATCTCGATAATTACAACTTGTTTCACGTATAGTCTGTTTCTAATTCCTGTAATTTTTTGTACAGCGTACTATGGGGCATCTCAATTAGAAAAAGACTGTCAAAATAAACTAAAATTACCTCCAATAAAGTCTCAAAATGAGTTATGGAAATAAATTATTTTGGTACGTCAACAGCATTTTACCGGCATGCAGCCTTTTACTACTTCATGATGTTTACACTAGTGTGCAAATCACATTTGTAATAATCTAGTGGTAAGCATCTACAGTCAGGTATTTTTTACAGTGTGCTCATCTAATTAGGAAATCAAGATCAGGAGAGACAAACTTAATTGTTTTTACACCCGCATTAATGTATTGTGTCCAGGCTTCAATATTATTGTACACTTCAAAGGAGCCATCAAAAATATTGATCTTGTTGTCTCTTGATGTATTAAAATGCAATCATACAGGCCCTGCGATGGATTGGCTGGACTGGATTAAGTGGGTTGGAGACTGTAAATATTACATCGATACAACCGACTTGCCAACATGGACATGCACAGACAGGGAGTGACTGAATGAGCTTCGGTTCAGGTGAAGCAGGTGAAATGCTGCCGTAACCACTTAAGGTTCATCAGGCCGTCACTCAAGTGTGCGTATTGTGTGTTGTCCAGCAATACAGACTCTAAACAGCAGACTCCCTGAAAATCTTGTAAAATGGTTTTGACCTCACAAATGTGTCTGCAATGTTTCAGAGTTTTGCTTGCCCACCATATTTTCAAATTCTTGCTTATACTTAACTTTGATTTTTATATATGTACAGTGGTGTGAAAAATTATTTGCCCCCTTCCTGATTTCTTATTCTTTTGCATGTTTGTCACACAAAATGTTTCTGTTCATCAAACACATTTAACCATTAGTCAGATATAACACAAGTAAACACAAAATGCAGTTTTTAAATGATGGTTTTTATTATTTAGGGAGAAAAAAATCCAAACCTACATGGCCCTGTGTGAAAAAGTAATTGCCCCCTGAACCTAATAACTGGTTGGGCCACCCTTAGCAGCAATAACTGCAATCAAGCGTTTGCAATAACTTGCAATGAGTCTTTTACAGGGCTCTGGAGGAATTTTGGCCCACTCATCTTTGCAGAATTGTTGTAATTCAGCTTTATTTGAAGGTTTTCTAGCATGAACCGCCTTTTTAAGGTCATGCCATAGCATCTCAATTGGATTCAGGTCAGGACTTTGACTAGGCCACTCCAAAGTCTTCATTTTGTTTTTCTTCAGCCATTCAGAGGTGGATTTGCTGGTGTGTTTTGGGTCATTGTCCTGTTGCAGCACCCAAGATCGCTTCAGCTTGAGTTGACGAACAGATGGCCGGACATTCTCCTTCAGGATTTTTTGGTAGACAGTAGAATTCATGGTTCCATCTATCACAGCAAGCCTTCCAGGTCCTGAAGCAGCAAAACAACCCCAGACCATCACACTACCACCACCATATTTTACTGTTGGTATGATGTTCTTTTTCTGAAATGCTGTGTTCCTTTTACGCCAGATGTAACGGGACATTTGCCTTCCAAAAGTTCAACTTTTGTCTCATCAGTCCACAAGGTATTTTCCCAAAAGTCTTGGCAATCATTGAGATGTTTCTTAGCAAAATTGAGACGAGCCCTAATGTTCTGTTTGCTTAACAGTGGTTTGCGTCTTGGAAATCTGCCATGCAGGCCGTTTTGCCCAGTCTCTTTCTTATGGTGGAGTCGTGAACACTGACCTTAATTGAGGCAAGTGAGGCCTGCAGTTCTTTAGACGTTGTCCTGGGGTCTTTGTGACCTCTCGGATGAGTCGTCTCTGCGCTCTTGGGGTAATTTTGGTCGGCCGGCCACTCCTGGGAAGGTTCACCACTGTTCCATGTTTTTGCCATTTGTGGATAATGGCTCTCACTGTGGTTCGCTGGAGTCCCAAAGCTTTAGAAACGGCTTTATAACCTTTACCAGACTGATAGATCTCAATTACTTCTGTTCTCATTTGTTCCTGAATTTCTTTGGATCTTGGCATGATGTCTAGCTTTTGAGGTGCTTTTGGTCTACTTCTCTGTGTCAGGCAGCTCCTATTTAAGTGATTTCTTGATTGAAACAGGTGTGGCAGTAATCAGGCCTGGGGATGGCTACGGAAATTGAACTCAGGTGTGATACACCACAGTTAGGTTATTTTTAACAAGGGGGCAATTACTTTTTCACACAGGGCCATGTAGGTTTGGATTTTTTCTCCTAAATAATAAAAACCATCATTTAAATACTGCATTTTGTGTTTACTTGTGTTATATTTGACTAATGGTTAAATGTGTTTGATGATCAGAAACATTTTGTGTGACAAACATGCAAAAGAATAAGAAATCAGGAAGGGGGCAAATAGTTTTTCACACCACTGTATACACGACTGTTTCCAGTGTGGCATTTATTCACTCTAATTTTTGTTTTTTTTGACAGACAACTCAATCCACTATTGTGTCCCGTTAATGTTCTGTATGACCACTCACTCAAAATTTGAAATGGGCAATAAAATAGTGAGGGGCTAGTGAGCATTGCTTGAATTTCTAACTTGTCCTCATTGCTTGTTGCTCGAAGGCTGACAAAAATCAATAAGTTGATTCTTAGATTGTCAAGCGTTTGCACTGCTAGAATTTCTACAGCCACTAGAGGTGGAAAGAGGACCAGGAGTGCGGACCCTCTGACCATACAATAACGTGTAGCAAAGAACGTATTGCTTTTAGAAGATAGGAGTTGCCTGCTTTTAATATTGTAAGACAACACTACTTTTTTGAAAAATTCAACTCACTTTCTTTCTATGATTTTTTCCCCCTTTTTGCTGCTTTTTACTTATTTCAGTTACAAAGGAGTGTGGCTTAGTTTGGCAGGCATCAGTTGGGTTGGAAACGTCTTGGCAGAAGGTGGATGGAGGGGTCAGGCATCGTGAAAACAGACCACAGAGAAGCCAAGGTGCTGGTCCATAATGACGGCTAGAGGGGCAGGTTTCCATTAAGGATAACAATGAGTGATGCAGCCGAGTGAAGGTCGTTGTTTTGGGATGTCATTGGTTTCTGTGTTGTGAGGCTATTCAGTGTAAAGTTTCAGAGATGAGGATACAACTTTATTAAAGAGTCTACCGTAAGAAGAGCAGGAGGTCCTTGTGGTGATGTCCATGGCACTGGAGAAACACGACTAGCAGAGCTTTCTTTTTGACTTTGCACATTTACGTGATTTCTATTCTCCCCCTTCCAATATAAGTATTTTTTGGGCTTAGAAAATCTGCTGCTTTATGTGTTTGTGTCTGTAACTGCCATTTTTGAATTACTGGCATGAATTTGCTTTAGCCCTACTTTGCAAAAAGTTAGAGGGTGTATCGGGGGCACGTTGGTAGAGTGGTTCATGTCTAGAGAAAAATCCCGGCTCTGGTGCTCTCTTACTGCTTTTGTTTTGTCTTCACACTCTCCAAATACCTTGCTAGCCTTCCACATCCCAAAGACAAGGAGGCCATGCGGACTGCCAGCTCTAAAACAACCCAGTGTCAATGAGTGAGTGCCCCCGGTAATGGAATGTCATGCCACCTTGCACTCATTTCTGTCTTTCATCTGATTCTGCCACAGAAAGCTCTTGTGCCCCATGACCCTGAACTGGATAAGCAAGTTCAGAAAACAGTTGGAAATCACTTCTTGATGTACTTGCAATTAATGTGAAAATATTACTCATTGCTGAAGGTGCATAGAATATTGACATAACGATCAAAAATACACAAGAAGCTTGACAAGTAAGAGACCTACAATATTAAGGGCCGAAAAAGCTACAGCATCATATATAGTCTCGCTAACTATAACACCTCAGGGTACACATTCCAGGAAAAACCTGCCCAGATTCGTTCACGTCAAAAAAAAAAACCTCCTTAAGCGTTCAGTGACCCTGCTAATACAAGTGAGTCATTTACTTGAGTCGACTATGGAACACCAGCCTTTGTAAACCCACTACAGACATCCATCCTTAAGCCTGTTCATCTTGCATGCTGCACTTGTTAAGATATTTAACGATGAACAGACAACTGTGCCGGCTTCTTGATGATGACGGCTTATTATCTAATAATGAGGGTTAAATGCCAGCTTACCCCTGGGGGCAGGTGCTTGCGGGGCAGACGTGTCCTTCTCTTTGACCGGTCCTGCTCTCTTCCTGCCACATCACAGTCGTCTCTCAGGCTATCGAAGTACGGGTGCTCCAGAAGCTGTTCACATGTCAGCCTCTCTGCAGGGTCCATCTGCAGACAGCCCTATGTGGTGGTGGAGTTGCGATTAGTATAAACACTTTTAAGATAACCTCGTATTTGTAATCAGATCTCCTCTTCATTTACCAAAACGTAAATAGATGAGCAGGTTTGAGAATGAATAAGTGAATAAATGAATAATTAAGTGTACTGAAGGGAGTTCTCTTCAAATCTAAAATGACACCTTTAAAGGAACTCCTGCAGCAGATTTGAAGAACAAAAAATTGTAAAATATGCATGCATATATGTAGTCATTTATTAAAACAATATAACAACGTTAGAGAGATTTTACTAGCACAGTTGGCAAGCTCAGACTCTTATTTGCCATGATAATATTTACCTTCATGAGACTCAAAGCCTGATAGGAAAGACCTGGGAGTTTCAGCTCCAGAGGCTCCTGAAGAAACAAGGAAGATGCCATAAGCACTGGGAGACTAGCAGACACTGTACAGCTAAATTCCATCACTGAGATCAATTCCCTTTCATTTGCCTGCCAACTCCTTTCAGCCAAATCATAAATCAAAGAATCCTGGTTTAGCGTGGATTTCTTCTTCTACAAAAAAATTGAAATGTTATACAAACAAATGAAGGGAATATGAGTTATTGGTCAATATGTTTCAAAACATCAAGCTGCAATTCCTCGTCTAGCATGTAGATCACTGAGTGACACCAGGCCACTGAACCTGCCTTTATCTAAGTAAATTAAAGTATAGATAAATAAACTTTCCATGGATATAGAACACGCCGGACTGTATTTATGACAATTTGTCAGAATTACAGATAAAAGATCCAACATTTAATGATTCTTTAATACATTAAGAAAAATAGCCTATCAGTCCCTTGTTCCAGTAAGTCTTCTTTAGGCCTGAGCGGTTGTTCTGAGGCTATTGATCTGCACTGGCAATCGGAAGGATGCCGGGTCGAATCCCGTAAATGCCAATAGGCCCTTGAGCAAGGCCCTTAACCTGCAATTGCCAAATGCTTTGAGTAGTGAGAAAAGCGCTATATAAATGCAAAGAATTATTCTTCTCGGCCATGTCCACATGACAGCCGTATGGCATCCTCTGATTTAGTGCATCTCTTGCTTTTTTTTTTTTCTATGTGGCAGCGTTGTCATTGGCTCTTGACCTGCACGGATTGTGTGTCAGAGCTCTGCTTCACCTTGCTATACTTTTGTGCATGACAGCTCTCTTACCTTGACGGAGGCTCACTCACCATGTTTTCAGGCACCGGGATGCTGATGCCACTAAAGAACTTGTTTGCACTGAACACTTGCTGATGCCGAGGAATCAGATCACCTGTCATGACATAAAAGGAACAGCCACACGATTAGGAAGGTGAATGTACCAGCACAGCCATTTTGTGCAGAGACCATCAAGATTCTCAGTCTTTCTATTTAGTTGTTAAAGAGTTTTAGAGAAGGTAAATTTGTAGACCATTGAAAGACATTTAGATGCCACATGGTGTTCAATGTGTTATGGGATTTCCTAAAGATAAGACTGTCCTCTCTTGTCTAAAGCAGTGCGTTTGATGTAGAAAAAGACAACATTTCACAAAGTGGTGGGCATAAGCTCTTGGTATTCTGTATAAATATATTTTAGCACCTGAGAGATTTCAATGTGGAGCCCAAAATGAAATTGATCAGAAATGTCCACATTGTTAGGCAATGTTTCCCAAAAGAATGAACTATAAGTTCTGTTTATGTTAAAAATATGCATTTTTTACAAGTCAATGTGAAAACAAGAGAATTAGGCCTCTTGGCTGCAGTTTTAAACAACAGCCAGGTGGGGGCACTGCTGCTCTAAGATTGCGGCTGCTAAATCAACTTCTGTTTGGTGATTCTGATTTTCCTGGCACTTTTGAAATTATATAAACCTGACTGAGGACACTGTTTTGCCTTTCTATTTATTATCCGACGTCTTACAAAAAGGGCATTTGTACTTTATACAAATATATACAAAATCACAGACAGCCTTAAAAGGACATTTCCAGCAATAGGCCATGAACTCACCCAGAGTCTTCCTGATGAGATAGAGCTGGTCAACATCAGATTTACCAGGCCACAAGGGAACGCCTGACAGGAGTTCGGCAAACACACAGCCGATTGCCCAGACGTCTACTGGAGGTCCATACTGTGTGTCACCCACCAGCAGCTCAGGAGCCCGGTACCATCTTGTAGCCACATAGTCTGTGTAGTAGTCACAGGGTCCTGCTGTGGGCAGATACAGGCAACAGCATTAACAAAAAATAAAAAAAATCAGTTAACCAGTGCAGATATTGAGGTTTCCTAAAGTGAAATACATAGGATGTGTTTCTTTTTTCAGCTGTCGAGACATACTTACTGCCTTTCTAACCAGATGGGCCCATGTGCAAGTCATTTCCTCACAGTAGTCATCCTTGTATGGGTTTCTGTTGGAGTTCCACAATAGTCTCTCTGTCTTGCAGGTACAGTAAAAATATTACTGTGCCATGTTGCCCTTGGAAAATGAAAGTGTCCTGCTCTGCTCAGTCAGTCATACGGACCTCTAGAACTCACTCTATCTGGCTAGGAAATTATGCCTTTTGATCTTTCTGTGTAAAAGCAAGACAGTAAAGCCCTGGTGACCAACTGTGCGTCACTCTTGATCCATCTGCGTTAGAGCTCAGCACGATTCTCTTCACAGGCCTGCTATTATTATGCAAATCCTTTTTTTTTATTATTTTTACAAGAGTAATTACTTTGCCTAAGGAGGACCCTGCAATGAAAGACAATTTCCTGACCACTGCTCTATCTAGAATATTCCTTCATGCAAGGACATGGGGTCATACCATTCCACAACCTGCATTGCCCATTTAGACTTTCTAAGTTAGCACACAAAGAAAACTTACATTACTTTAATTCAGAACCAAAGTAAGACATAGAGCAATGGAAACACAAGTCATGGAGAACTCTCGCACTTTTCCAAACCTGAGCATGCTTGTCAATGCACACACATACATACACACTCACACCACCTCATTCATGGTTCACTTCATGTCAGTGCGGCAAGGGCACCTCAGTTTTCCTGCTTACAAAGGTGAATGGCTTTTAACTACCCTGTAACTTTAAAGCTGTCAAGTGTTTCTGTCCTGGTAGTGGAGCCCATGGTTCATGAATGTTGCTGCTCCAAGGTGCACTCTTTCTGCCTTGCTGGTGTGGTGAAGTTCTTAGTCTTTCTATACAACATGGCCTTGACCCACTGCAGGCCTCATCCACCATGCTGCTGCACAACCAAGCGGCCAGGTTGCATCAGTGAGGACACTTCATAAAGCCGAAATTAGTATGCTACTGTGGCCTAACTTTTAGTTTCACTTCTGTCAATATATGTGATCACTTGTTGAACAGAATGACCTGACTGCCATAAAAAAAAATAAAACATTCAGACCAACTTTGCCACAAGATAATTGGCATGGAGTCACTGTGCCTCATTCTAACCCAAGGGTGCCATGTTTCATTTCAAACAGTTTCTCATAATTAAACTAATTCCAATAACACTGATTTATTAACACTAGATTCCCTGAAGCCCTTGAAAAAACTCGTAATCCCAGTCCACATTAAATTCCTTTGCACCTCTCCATTACCATTTTTTTGTTTTGTAAATTGTGTTGATCGGCACAAGCAGCATGCAGCCTGCTGTCCCATCCCTCAACGCAGATGCAGCTCAAGTTGCAGAGAAGAATCTCAGAGCTAAAGTCTGTTTATCTCAGTGTTAGGTGCCTGAAGTTGTAGAGGATAAATATAGGGTGGTCCAGATCTAATTATGCAGATCCAGATCGTCTGGATGACTTTGATTTATGTGGGGACGATTCCAGTTCGGCACAAAGACGATTCTTCATGTCGTCAGTTCACACACTTGATGGTCTGGGATTTTTCGGGTGATTTTCTATGTAATAAACCTATTAAGTTATAGCGTAATGAAAATTGCATAATTAGATCTGGACCACCCTATAATATATCGTCTTTTGGAATACAGTGGAACCTTGGTTCACGACCATAATTCATTCCAAAACGCTGGTTGTAAACCAATTTGTTCGTGAACCGAAGTAATTTCCCCCATAGGATTGTATGTAAATACAATTAATCCGTTCCAGACCTTACGAACTGTATGTAAATATATACTTTTTAAAGATTTTTAAGCACAAATATAGTTAATAATACCATAGAATGCACAGCGTAATAGTAAACTAAATGTAAAAACACTGAATAACTGACAAAACCTTGAAAAACAGAGAACACTAACACTGCAAGAGTTCACGCTATAGCACTACAAACTGCTCGCTAAAAACACTTTTTTTTTAATGAGTTTTAAGCACAGGGAAAAAAAAGAACATTTGAAAAATTCATAATTTAATAAACCACCAAGAAAAGTAACATTGCAACAATGCACGCTACGAACCGAACGCTGTAAACAGAAGTGAAGTGGAGGTTAAAATCCAATAGAAAAAAGACTTCATTAAATACAATGAGGTTAAAACAATGCTCGGATCTGTCTCTTTAAAAACAAGCCTGGTGCATTCTTTAACTGCCTTCTCTGCCTTATGCGGCCAGCCCTCTCTCTCTCTCTCGTGTGTCTTTCTCTCTCTTGTGCGTGTGTGTCTCTCTCTCTTGTGCGTGTGTGTCTCTCTCTCTCTCGCTGCACAGGGAACACACAGGGAGAGACTGAACACGTGCGGAAATCATCAGCGCACACAAACCGAAAGGGAAACTGGCTTGTTCGTATACCGAGTGTGTGGTCGTGAACAGATGGAAAAGTTTGGCAAACTTTTTGGTCGTAAACCGATTTGTACGTGTTCCGAGATGTTCATGAACCGAGGTTCCACTGTACATAAATTTCATGTGTGTTCCGTGTCTACAACGACCTGTGTAAATGTACAGTAGGATGAAATGGAAGGCAGGAATTGTTGAATACATAACTAAAAAGAAACGTTTTTCTTATTTTAGTAATAATCGACAAAATGTAGACATGAAGTGTATAATGTGTGAAGACTGAAGTCCAAATATCAAATAAACACTTTCACAAAGGGTACAAGTATAACACAACAAGTATACTTTTATTCAACAATGAAACCAAAGAAAAAGAAATCAGGTTAGAGTACGACACTGACACGATCACTTGGGTGGTGCAGCAGTAAGAACGGCTGACTTGTAGTCAAGAGGTTCCTGGTTCGAACCTGTGCACTCTCCATCTGTCAGTTTTGTGAAGCTGTTATTCCATTAGCAGATAGTGGAGTGCTGGAGCCAATCACAGCAGCATTACAAGCAAAGTAGAAACAATTCCAGAACAGAATGCCAGCTCATCACATGACACATTTATACACACACCCAGTTAAGAGTTGTCAATGAAGGCAACCTTCGCATCTAGGCACTTAGATGTTTCTACATTGACAGAAACTAGGAAATAGTTTTATTTCAGATAGAATTGAAATTATAATCTAAAATTAGTTTACAAAGAAAATCTGCTGCCCACTTGATGACCATGAAAGCAGACAGACTTACTTAATATCCTGGCAAAGCCAAAGTCGCACAGTTTGATGACCTGGTGCTTTGTGATCAGGATGTTCTCAGGCTTCACGTCTCGGTGGATGCACTGCAAATGAAGAATAGGAAGTGGTCACTTGTGGAAAGAACACAGTATTGCTTCATCGTGTGACAAGTGCAGAAAATGCTCAGGAAATACAGACAACAGCTGCCAGCAAGTCTCACCCACAGTGTGCTGAAGGAAATAAAAACATTTGTCATGCAACACTATTTTATTTATTCATATTTGTGGTCTTGTATATTTGATTTGTGGGTTGTGACCACAAGCGGTAGTAACAGTGCCCCCAGTTCAAATTTTTATTATCACAAATACCTTACAAAGGCTTCCAAAAGTGTCACAACCACCAGAATACTTTCCCTCTTCACTCTTTTCCCTCTCCTTTCACTCATCCAAGTGAGCTTTGTCTGTCTTCCACCCAACTCCAACTCATTTGGATGAGGTTGAGTGGCTTCTTTTATCATAACACTAGGAGTACTTCTGGTGCTCTTCTGGGTCAAGTGGAAGTCCTCAAAAGCAGCGATCACAAATCCCCACAGCATCCCCTTGAGGCACCCATGGAATCCAACAGTGCTGTTCCACATCAGTACAATTCCCAGCATGCCCTGCCGGTGTCCATTTGGGTACCAAGGCACAGGAGACCCGTCATGTCCCATTGTCACTCCTTGTCCTTCCAATATACTTGCCTGGTAACTATCTGTGCTCCATGCCCACTGGGATGCCAACACACTTTTGACTCTTTGAGAGAACATGAAATGTTCCGTTTTTCCTTCCAAATGGCCTCCCAGTCAGGTAATGAACCAGCATCCATCCTGTACAGATGCCTCTGGGTGCTGTCCACCACTTGTCTGACCCTGAACAGCAGTTTGGTTATGTAGGCGGCAATGAAGTTCAATCAGTATTCAATGTGTCACTGTGGTCCGTATATTTCATAAGCTTTGCAGTCATATAACCTGATGACATATTTTTCCTTCATTTACCATATTATATATATTATTTAAGGTTGTTAATGTGTTACATTGCTTGCTTTTCCTTTTTATTATATATTCTTGATTTTTGTTTTTATTACTGTCTTATATTAGTCAGCAAGAAAATAATTTGGCAAGGCCTGGAGAAATGCTGATAAAACTTTTGTTCCCAGAGATTTTTTAGCACTGACTGGTTTAATATACCAAAACATCATTATCTTAAAGTCATTAAAATATTTAACAGAAAAGTGTTTTTGTTTCTGTTAGTTATCTTATACTTTTGTTTTCCACTGATATCAAGTCAATTTGTTGGTAATGGCATCAAGTGTCACCACTGTAAAATTTTTGGCCATTACACCACACATCACTAGGGCAAGTCATTTTGTACACTGGTGTGACATCACAAGAACACAGACACAGGATTTTGGGTGAGCATCTTGCTCCGCAAGTGTCAAACTGATTCAAAAAATGAAAAAAATAATTTATTTTTTTGAGGTTTTTGTTTTTTAAGCTTCATTTTAATTTTATTATTATTTATAATAAAAATTATGATTTTTTTATTTCATTTGCTTTTCATTATTTAGTAGCAATCTCTCTTTTGGAATACAAATCCTACTTGCCCAGACTGCGCTCTCTGTGATTTTCAACTGTAGTCTCACACTCACACTCAAATCCTTCTATATAATTTGATACTATCCGTATGTATGGTGTTCGCGTCAATACCTCGACTCAATACAAGTTAGAACCATGCAATGGGGCTCTGCCTCTGTAGTTAGAACATAACGTGGCAAACGTGGACGCAGTATTGCATGATTGGCTAAGAATGTTCGAATGCTTCAGTGACGCCGCTGGACGGCCAAGTATAGTAAGTCGGTGTTGGTTCGAACAGATAACAGCAAGTTTGGTTGGTTTTTGGAACGTTGGTTTGGTGGGGCATACTTTCCAGGACTAACATCGTCGACTGACTTAAACCCTTCGACAACTCTGGAACCGTAAATAATTTAGAATCTATCGCCATTTGCTTGGTACGTTGAAATCTATCTTTGGGCAGTTCGGCTTTGGCATCTGTCCTTCTGATATCTATTGGCAAACTGAGTAATGATGGCTGGGTATTAACAGCGGACATTGTTTAAATTTTGCCGATCTCAGATCTAAAATGACCACGCCAACATAATTATTACTCCGACTCCGATTAGAGTCGTAAAATACGGTTTGTTTTGAAAATGTGTTTGCCAGAAAAAATTAAATGAGGTGCGCCGAAGAGCTGAGTTCACATCTCGCAGCCCCATTTAAACAGGAAGCTCTTCATTACATCGGCCGAAAAGGTTTATTTTAAGCACAAACCAGTGCCATGATAACAAAATCATTTCAAGGACTTAAAAAAACAAATAATTCTTTGCAGAGAAAGTATGGATTTCACAAACATAGAATTTGTAGCCCGATTCGATCTGGCTCCCAGTCGCAAGTAATTTAATAATTTAGTCTTTCTTTTAGGAAAATATCAAATTGGTCACAATGCTCATTTCTGCACTACAAGTCCTTTCTTTGGTGCAACTTCTTCTGCATCATGCATCCCCTTTTATAACTCACTCCCTGCTCTCTTTGCCCTGTTTAACATTGATTGACGTTCACAAGACAGCACTGTCTCCATTTATCTTTATTTCACCTCTCATTCTAACATATTATATATACTGAAATATGTTACTCAAGGATAAATGCTTGTCAGGAAGGAAGGTGTGTCAGAGCACAGGAACAGGTATGAAACGCTGCCAGAAGTGGCCCTGGAAATGCCCGTTTGTGCTCCACTGTGAGGTATAGGCACCAATGGGCAGGGTGAATCCTTGTAGTGGGAGCTCAGCAAGCAGGTTACAATAAGGCATGAGAGACGCTCAGGCTTCGGACACATGACAAGAAGGCACGTCTTTAAAAAGCAGGACCATCACTTAAAAATGTCAGGACTGCCAGTTTGCCAGTCATTACTCTGCAGTCCATTAAAAGCCAGATGAGAGCAGACAGTGGAGAAAAAACAGAGAGCAGGTTGCTCTTTTAAGGCAGGCAGCCTATAAGGCCGGGAAAAGTTACAAGTGCAGGGGAGTTCTAGTCTGACATTCCTTCAACCAAAATGTCACCCAAACCTGGAACAGATCCCGGGAGTGAGTTCAGACCCACCTCATATTAGAATATAGAGTATGGTATCAGGAGGAGAGCTCAAGACAAATGTTCAGTGACGGGAAGAGGAGACCAGGGTGGTGTGAAAGAGGGAGTGTTGGCAAATGAAAAGGAAGTGCTTGGATGTGGCACTGGAAATGGTAGCCAGACAAGACAAGACAAGACATCAAGACTGTTAAGTAAGGGTCTGAGAGGCAGCACTTGTTTATTTTGCCTTTGTGTTCTTTTTGATATAATAGACACATTATTTGTATATACTAGCATTATTTCAAAAATAGGGAGAGACCAGGAAAGCACTAGCTTTTGTTTTTTTCAGTATACATGTAGTTGGCTTTACTGAGAATGTAAATTAGTGATAGCAAAGGAGGATGGAAAGGTGTCCAGTGAATACAGTGGTGGAGTAAAGGAAACAAGTGTTTATAAGCGAACAGAGTAAATTTATACAGCAAGAAGAACAATGCAAGTACTGTACTAGCAAGCAGCCAGGTAGGCCAACACACCCAAAGTCAAACGGAAAGCCACTGCTGGACTTTATACCTTCACCCTGATCTAGCTGTCACAGTGAAAGTGATGGATTTACATCCTAAAACTGATAATGTGTTGTAAGAAAGAAATGGTGGATTTAGCCAATGTTTGACTAATGCATTGTACTGGGATCTTATGCTCTTTGCCAACAGCCTTGTGATGAGTCCCTTGGCGAAAGGCACTAAACAATTAATAGAAAGACAGCATCACTTGAGCAAAGCACATGGCAGCCAGGTTCTGCTTCTGGCTAGAATACTTTCTGTAGAGGGTTTAAATATGGGCATGCAGGGCGGCAGTATATTATTGAAAAAGAGAGAGGAAAACCACGAAAACCCCTGGCTTTAAAAAAAAAATAAATATAATAATAGTATACGTTTCATGCATTTGTTTACCTTTGTTTGTACCTATTTCCTGTTCTTTTATGCTTAACTTTGTATTTTTAGAGTTTTGTTAAGAAAACCTTACCAGATAAAAAATGTTTCTTCGCACTTCGAATGCAAGCCTAAGGTTGACAGTTATCCTTCTCCTTCAGGGGTATTCATTATAGGTTTCAGAAATTTTTGTTGTTGCTTTGCCAGCTCCTTATTTTTTGGGCCTGCTCCAGCTAAGCCCTCGGGCCTTGCTAAAGTCAAGGTTGACAGTCCTAGGAAAACCAGGTAGAATACTGGCCTGCTTCCTAGCTTCTTTTTGGAGGCCTCACCTTTTTTTTCTCTGGAGCAAACTCCAGATCATGACACTAAGGTTTATTGGCAAAAAAAAAGTTTCAATTAAGAAGCCTTGGAAGAACCAACTCAAAAATAACCAAATCCAAAATCATCAAAGCAAACATATATAACTAGAGCAAAGAGCTAACAAGCCAAAAAATCAAAAATTAGTACTTAACAAAATTTAAAATCCAAGAACCAAAAATGGGAGGTGGTAAGTTAATGCCATGTATGTAATGCATGTTGTACAAGATAAGGAGGACCCCACCCCTTTGGTGTGATATACAAGAAACGAGGAAGATGACAAAGTAAAATTAATAAACAAGAGAATACTAAAGTATAAAATACATACAAAAGAAATCAGAAAAATATTTAATAACACAAAACAAAGAATTTATAAAAAACAACAAAACAAACAAGACAGATAAGAAACCAAAGTCAGTGACTAAGCTTCTCTTTCTCCGTCACAATATCTTGTCAATGGAAACATTTTTTCTGTGTGGCATGCTAACTGGAAAGTGGATTCCCTGCTATACAATACACCCGCTTACTCCCAGGGGGGTGGCATGTTGGAGGGTAGGCTAGCAGGTTCCAAAGTGGGATTCTTGTCCCCACCCTGTGCCAAATGGCATCCCAATAACTGGTTTCTTTAATATGATTGGGAAATCATTTCAGAATCAGGGAGCAAACCAAGAAGCAGCCTTGGATGAGATATCAGCCATTCAAAGGGCACAATGTCTTCAGTTTTAATTTAACTACTGCTACTCTTAAAGAAAAGTTTAACAAATCTGAAGGTTTTACCCAATTTCTTAAAACTATTATTTAAAACATAAATGTAACACTGTAGGAATGTGAAAAACAAATCTAAACAAAATCATGCAAAAAACAAAAAGCATGTAGAAGTTATGTTTATCAGATTGTTAAACTCACATTTTCCTGTGTAATAATTCTTGCTGATTCAATTTTAGGAATGCTGAGAGCCACAACCTCTCTCAGTGGCAAATGGATGCCTAGCAGGGACCAACACTAGAGGGGGAACCAGTTCGTTATGGGGTACGCTCACAATAGACCGGTTTTCTGAACATGAATATTATGAGTGTGGGTTGAAAAATGGAGTGCCTAGGAAATAAAACAAAACAGATATTGGGAAAATATGTCGACTCCACCTAGACAGTGTCCAACCTCCAGATAGTAAGGCTACAGGGCTAAACGTCAGCCGCCCTACTGTGTCTATGAACTGTATAATGAATGATATCCAGCCACTAATTAAACAGAATGATGAAAAGGCTTTGGCTGAGAATGTAATTCATGCTGCCTACTTTCTACTACTGGGGGGCAGAGCCGATGGTGTGGGCTGCCAAATCTCAAAAAGAAAAACTGATGAGAAAAAAAAGAGGTAAGTAGGATAAACTGGATGAGGAAAAGTGACAAAATTAGAGACATTTTAGTGAAAGTGGGCTGAGGGAAGATGGACCAGAACACAGCAGATTACCGACTTCCACTTTGTGTTTTTCTTCCCTCCTCTTCCTTCCAATAGGAATTCGCCAGACTAATACAGTAGAGCACTTTAAAACACTGCTAAAAACACATTACTTTAACATGGCTTTCTCAAAACTTCATTTTAGTTTAATCCTGATGCTCTGCATATTCAATTAATTATCATTACTATTCATGGTGGCTCCAAAATCCATACTGACCCCTACTCTCTCTTCTGTTCTTTTTCCGGTTTTCTGTGGTGGCGATCTGCGCCACCACCACATGATCAAAGCACCGTGATGTCCTACACTGAAAGATTAAAAGCCAGAAGTCCACATGACCGTCATCATCAAGTCCTTCCATGAGAACCCTGAATACCATGAGGACTGATTGATGTCATGTATGTTTGGTAGAATGCCTAGAGGGGGCTAGGTGGTCTCGTGGCCTGGAACCCCTGCAGATTTTATTTTCTCTCCAGCCATCTGGAGTATTTTTTTGTTTTTTCTGTCCTCCCTAGCCATCAGACCTTACTTTTATTCTATGTTAATTAGTGTTCTCTTATTTTAATTCTTATTTTGCCTTTTTTTCCTCTTTCTTCATCATGTAAAGCACTTTGAACTGCACTGTTTGTATGAAAATGTGCTATAAAAATAAATGTTGTTGTTGTTCCATGTTAACAGAGGACTTCTGAAGCTGTGTTAAAGTGATCTCTGTGTTCTTGCCCACCTCCCTGACCAAGGCTCTTTTGAAGAATCCTGGTGGTTCCATTTCACACTTACTGAAGCCATAGCTTTAGAAATGGTTTTATTCTGTTGCCCTGATCCATGCCTCACCACAATTTGATCATGGATGTCTACAGAGAGTTTGTTGGACTTCATGACTTGGCTTTTGTCCTGACCTGCAGTGTGAATTGTGGGACTTTATATACACAGTGTGTGTCTTTCTAAATAATGTCCATCAATTCAGTTTGCCGGAGGTTTTTCTATTTTTTCTAGACACATTTTAATGGTAATTAAAGAAAACAGAATGCATCTGACCACAATTTGGAGTGCCATAAGCAGCAGGTCTTACTTATATGAATGAGAAATTTCAATTATTGCTTTTTAATAAATTTATAAACCATTCTCAAATTATCGTTTCATTTTTCCATTATTGATTACTGAGTATTGACTGATGGGAAAAAGCTGTAAATGTATCCATTTAAAATTGCATCTACAATACAATAATGTAACAAAAAGTCTGGAGGTCTGAATACGCTGTAGTTGCTACTGGTCTGCTTACCCAAACAGTCAACACCCTCAACTATGCAAAGACTTGCAATGCCTGGCCTTTGAGTCGTCACTCTGTACTTTATTTATTACTGCAGTGCTGCTTTTCTGTTGTATGCGAGGGGGGCCTTTGTGTCGCAGCAGCAGCCAGATTAAAGGAAGTCTTCCCTCACCTTGTTGCCGGGTCTGAGAAATAGTAAATGCAGCAATTTCTTTCATTAGACCTCAAACGAGCGAGTTAGCGTCATCTCGCTATGTCCACTTAGGCTTCTATGCCAGTAAAACAAGACAAGAGAAGGAAACACAAAACTACTTCACAATAAAAGCTCACAGAGCCAGCAGATGGGTTTAGGCAGCAACTTACGTTCTGCTTGTGGCAAAAGTTCACAGCCTGAAGTGTTTGCCAAGTGATGCTTTTCACTAGCGATTCAGGGACTCTGTGGGGAAAAAAAAAAAAAAACAGGTTTATGACGTGTCCTGTTCCAGTGTTTTATACAGAGTTCTAGTCAGTGTCATACATTTAGTTTGTAGTTCGTATCCAAGTGTTGTACGCCTGTAGAATTACTTTTACTGCTTTCCTCAACTGTAGAAAAAAAAAAGATCAGTGAAAACAACAAATATTTTTCACAATGTATACAGCACTCTTAATGGATCAAGGAAACAGAGTAAATGAGGCAATCTACAGTCCATTCATCCATTTCCTTAATCTGCTTACTCCAGTATAAGGCTCTAGGCCCGGGGCACTGAGCTCAAGGCCAGAACAGCACTGGGTAACACAGCGCGTGCAAACACACGTGAATATTATAGTCCTTAAAACAATGTGCAGCTGGAAAAAACCTTAACAAGCTCACTAGCAGTGAGTTGTGTTATGGAAAATTGTGAATTGAGAGACTGGGACAGAAAGCTGCAAAGTCAGGCCAGTACAGCAGCAGAGCATCTGCTTACAAAGTGTCTGCATTGCTTTGTGCCGTTCCTTTATTCGTCCCTCCGTCCCTTCTATGTCTTTTTGCTAATTTAAGACTGAAGCAGTGAGTGGGATGTGCTTGTGTCTTACTGTATATACACAGCTCATCTCTCCAGACTAAAGGCCATGCCACATTTGATGCCTTTTCTAGCCATTTTCACTTGTAGCCTTCACTTACATAATGTTAGTGAGTTGGAGGCAGACATACCAAGAGACCCGCTCCAATGAAATCAAACAGGTGTGAACCTGTCTTTTGTTGTAGGGTTGGGATCAGGAGCTGACAATTGCCTGTTGCTCATCCAGATGTTCACTACATAGAAGGCAGTGACAAGGAATAAGAAATGCAGGTGTTTTGGACCACACAAACAGAAGAGAACCTCAGCTTTCTGACTGATAGTGTTTTAGACACCATGACAGAAAGAAAAGAGTAAGGAAAGGGTTGAGACTGGGGCCAAACTCACTGCACCTGTTAAAGCTTCATACAGCACAGACTCCATCAGGCGGCTGTCCATAAAAGGGTCAAGCACAACTGTACTGCAGGGTCAGCTCACAGTCGCTAAATGTGACATGGCCACTAATGTTCGGTCATGTACATTGACACGGTCCGCTGAAGAGTTGAGAAACTGCGGTCAGCAAATCTGACATACCCAACGACTAGATTATGTAATGTGACATCATCTTAAGAAGGCAAAAATTCAAATGTATTGTGATGGACGGGGGCAGCATGGTGGTGTAGTGGGTTCACTTCCCGGGTCCTCCCTGCGTGGAGTTTGCATGTCCTCCCCGTGTCTGCGTGGGTTTCCTCGCACAGTCCAAAGAAATGCAGGTTAGGTGCATTGGCAATTCTAAATTGTCCCTAGTGTATGCTTGGTGTGTGTGTGTGCGTGTGTGCGCCCTGTGGTGGGCTGGCACCCTGCCCAGGGTTTGTTTCCTGCCTTGTGCCTTGTATTGGCTGGGATGCTCCAGCAGACCCCCCGTGACCCTGTAGTTAGGATATAGCGGGTTACATAATGGATGGATGGATGTGATGGACACATCCAAGACGCTAGATGGCGTCTTCCCTGCAGCATGGAGGTGCCCCGGATTCCCGCAGGGCACCATGGGAGATGGAGTTCGGCTTCACAGCCCTGCTGGGTGCCGTGGGTGCCATCATGGGACACTACAGGGAAACTCAGGGATTTTCATTTTTCCGGTAGCCTGGAAGTACTCCCAAGTCACGAGGACGGAGAAACAGAAGTACTTCCGGGCTGAAGAAAAATATAAGTCTTTATCTGACCTGGAAGTGCTATGGAATCACATGGACAGAAGGACAGGAGCACTTCCAGGTCAAGGACTATTTAAAGGACTGGTGCACACCCAGCAAGCTGAGCCGGAGTTGGGAGGTTGGTGACGAAGCTGCTGGGAGTGGAGGATTGATTTATTGTATTATTATTATTATTGATTATTATGTATTGTGGTGGTGGTGCTTTTGTGCACTTTATCAAAGAAAAATATAAAAAATTCTTCTTAGTGCTTTTTACAAGTGTGTCCTGGACGTCTGTCCGGTGGGTTTAACAGGGCAACAGCGACCCCTAGCATCCACAGTATATATTCAGGCATTTCACATGCCACCGAGTCATTTTTATTTAAAATGCAACAGCAAGATCCAAAAAATAAAGCACATGGAAAGAATGTAATACTACAGTAGATAAAGGGTAGGAAATGAAATGTTAACCCTAGGATGAGCCACAAGGCCTTACTTCATTTACCCGATACCATGCAGTCAACAAGCTTGTTGTCCTCATTTGCTGTATTTTTCCAAAACCTCCAATCAGAAATACGTGTTAAGAGAATTAACTAGGAAGGTGTAGTTTCACAAATGAGATTTTTCAAACCCTTGGTCCTTGTGTCTTGTTTTACCTGTTTGACGAGTGTTGTGATCATTTATCTACCACTCTGGTAAGGAAATGAATGTCATATTACTGAAGTATCAATGAAATTAGTCATCTCAGATTCAGGTTTATGCTTAAATTGTTAGTGTTGTTATAATAAGGTTGTGGATGTGTTTTGAGGTGATTTATTGTTCAAAAGATTTAAAGAAGTATTTTTTATTGTTAAAACATTATTAGAAATCCAAAAAGTATCTTTACTCTTTTACCTACTGTACTCATATAGTCAGACACGTTGGTTGTCTCCAACCTCCTGGGTATCAAGTTTGAATCTTGATAATTGTGAATTTACTGCAGTATCATAATATCATTTCTTTAGAATTTTAAACATTAACTCATTTATGGAGGAAAAAAAATTCAATTACTTAATTTTACCACCGTCATGAACTCCCATGTCTGACTATCAAGTAAATGACAAAAGTAATTTACAGTATATCCCCAAGACAACACACCAGGAGCTTATCACATTTTTCTAAGTTAGGGCTTTCTTCGTGGTAATATTCTAAAACATGTGCCAATGTATAGTTTACCTATCGGACCATCATTTGTACAAGTGTAATGCATCGTCTGCTCCAAGAAGAAGCAGGATGGCCACAGTTAGGATCGTTTCACCAAGTGATTGAGCTCCACTGTCAAGGCAGATGGCCTTCTGAAGAACAATACACCATGTCACAAGCCTTTCTATTCTGCAACAAGGCACAAGAGACAATCCTGAACCACCTTCTTTGTTGTTAGGCCACTAAATAATATGGATGTGTTGTGTGAAAAGACCAGCATGCATTTTGGGAAGGATTGCAAGATCATTAACTTTTACAAGATTTTCCAGAGGGTCAATAGCAACAAGGAGGCTTCTACCTGCTACTCTGCAATAAAAGAGACCTCACAAGCAGAAGCAAATCTGTAAGAATCGCCTAAAGATGAAATGCTCCCCTCCCGGAGCCTGCAAACACACGCACACACAAACAAACACAGACACAGACCCTGAGTCTGCATACTGGTAGAGTTGGTGCTGCTGGAGCAGGATGAATGCTCCTTCACCAGGGCCACTTTATCCGTCTTGCAGGGGTTCCCTGCACCAGTCTGACAATGACAGGCCAATCTACATCTCTTCTCAAACTCATCATTTAACTCTGAGGGCTGAAAACACAGTTTTCTGAAAAGCACACAAAGCAATGTTTTCACACAGAAATCAACAGAAAACATCTAGCTGCCAAGCTGTCCTCATGTGGTGGGGGTTACAGTGGCGGCTACAGTCACAGTGCATTGCAATCTGGTTTGTACCTCTTGTCATTGTAAGTGGCGGACCTCCCAGGCAAACTTTTCCATAGGTGTGTCAGCTACACAAACCTGTCCAGCACCACAATGAGCTGGGGACCGATCAGCTGATGCTGGTACCTCACGTTCATTTGATTCTTTGAATCAAAATCAGTGTCCGACAAGTCAGAGTCCAAATCAGTAATAATATGCAAAACGTTATCTACAGAGTTTTTTGCTTTATTCATTCACTTTGCCATCTAGCCAGATGTCAATGCCATTTTTGCTGTCGTTTGATCCTCGCTACTTACACGAGCACAACTAATCTCGGTAAACCAATGAAGCCAACGTTCTTTCTAGGAAAGAGAATCCAACTAAAACATAACGGCAGGTGTTGTCACAGCTTACAGTTGATTACCACCGTCAGCCCCTCCTTTTGACAAAAAGTTAACATCCGTCCTGTAAGAGTTAATTAAAAGCATTCACATAAGATTACAAATAATTTGGTGCATTAGGTTTAGAAGGATTCCAGCCTACCACACCCTGAAGTGGATTAAGTGAGTTTCACAATGTTTTCCCATGTTCCTGGTGCATCTTTCATTATGTTCCGTCTCCATCTGAAGTCAAAAGATTTTAAAGTGCATCATGGTGAAGCATAGATCATATGCAAGAGAATGTTTGTTTCTTTGGCTATATCTTTTTGAGAGCTGTTGACTTTTGTTTTTGATCAGCATTTCTCCCGACTGTCACGTTTATTCTGCCCTTTTTGTTTTGACTGTTGGTCATTTTGCCCTCATCTGTTTCTACAGTAGACTAGTCTTCTTGTATTCCTGACTTAAGTTTCGTTTTTGTCTATTTAATTCTTTTTTTCAAATATCATTTTGTGTATAGTGTTGTTAATTCTGTTTCTGGTTTGTTTATATTTTGAATATTGATTACATTGTAGGATATAGCTTGTTTTATGCTGCTATTTATTTATAGCTTTGGTTATCTGTCTTGTGTTCCGTATGTGGAGCCCAAGGAGGCAGGCCACCTGATTATGCTGTTCTCACATCAGCTTCAGCACTGTGTGTCTTTAATCTATGTTATACTTATTATGTTGGATTTCTCATTTTATTAAAAAGGTACTGATTTAAGATTCTTGGTTTTGATTAAATTTTTGTTCTTGTTTCTTTCCCTGCCTTTAGTGATCTATTGTTTTTTTTAATTGCTAATAATTCCTAAATATTCAAAGAACTTTGTTTGTATTAGTTTGGTCAGATGCCTTACAAATTTTCCCTCTCTCCTTGTGATATTTATGATTTTAAAAGCTCAATTTTTAGGCTATGTTTGGGGTCAGGCTCCCTGGGATGAGCCCCATCCAGTAGGCCCAGACCTGTAAAGAAGGCAGCTTTTGTGTAGTTTGAGCTTAGTGTTTAGTAGAAAATACAAAAACCTCATTATCACCCTGAACTAAGCAGGTTTACTGAAACAGCCCACAATTCAGATAGTAAACAGTAACACAGTAGCATGTTCACTTGTGGGCCCATGCATCACTACGTTAACACAAACCTTGGATCAGTTTCACAAGTTTGCAATGATACATTTCATGATTGAGAAATGGAACACAACTGTCCCACTTTGATGAAAATGACTGACTTGAGGCTATCCTTTGTGGTTATTATGGTTAAAGGCATCCAATAAAATCCATGGAGACAATGACTATGTGGAGGAAACAGATCACTGGTAACATCTGACATTGTATTATTTATATAAAGGTATGATAATGCATCAAAAATATGCAACATCTGCAAAAAAAAATCCAACAGGAGTGACTTTCTGAGGGAACATCGGGAGTGCGTACATTCAGAGTAAAATCTGCCTCTGAGCCACCTGTCCAGGAGCCTTCAGACATCCACTTTGATTGTCTAACATTTTTCAAATCACATGTCCTCCCAGCTGTCTCAGGGTCTCACACAAGCTCAGCGGCCCCTATGCCACATTTTAACTCTACAGTCTGAGGGGCACGCACAGCCTCGTTCACGTTTTCATGTCATTGCAAGTCACTGCCATGGCACAATAACTCTCCTTCTTGAACAGTACTACTGCACAAATCTCTAAGAAATCACACTCGTTCTTGCTTTCTTCGCAAGCTCTTCCATGGCCAGGCTTCCTTTTCTCCTTCCTGCACTTTGTCTTTCTTAGCCTATTATCAGCCGGAGACAGGCTGGCCTCATGTGCCCATCGTAAACTGCTTCGCCTTACAATGGGGCTTTGTTGACTGAGGACCCCCATTAATCAGCACCAGGCAGGTCGTTAGCTAATTTAAGCCCTCCGATCAGTAATTTATTAACATGCCTGTCTTTTCGATGCACAGCTTTCCGAGATCTGGGCACTGAAATGGCCAGGAAGGCTTACGTAAAGCTGCACGCAAAACAGGAACAAGCTGCTCATTCAGAGTTTGTCCAGCTAGACAAACAGTCTCAGTCCTGGACTCTGCATGCCACTGCAGCCCAGGCAGCAAGCCCACGGAATCTATGGATATTGACCAGCCTGGCATCTGGGAGTGGATAATGATGAACATACCGTAGGCAATTGTGCATAGACCATGGTAACAACAGAACAATGGCAGCAATCATTATTGAATCTTTGAGGAGAAAAAGCACAAGATACTGGAGAATGGAAGAGGCCGGAAATGGTGAGCTGACAACAGGAAGGTGTCATCTATGTCAAACAATGGCAGAGCTGTTACCTAGCCAGAAAATTCCACAGAGAAGCCTTCATTTCATGGGCACTATATAACTCACTTCTAGTGGTTATAGTTTAGATTTAAAAAAAGACAGATGGCTACCTAGCAGTGTTGCCTAGTATAATGAACCCACCACTGGCCTAAAATGTGTCCTGCTTGGGTCCTACAATGGGGAAAGTGAAATACACTTTAACCACACTTTATTTGTGAAAGTTCACTAAACTGGATGGATAGATCTACTGTCTCCAATGAAGAGACAAACATCCTGAAGGCAGCAGTAAGTAGCTTTTCAAGTTTAGAGATCAAAACTACCACCATGAAGAACACACAAGAAAAGGTTCCATCTGCTCTGAAGCGGACTTGCATGTGGAGACCTTTTGAACATTAGCTTTACTTATCTGCTTGAATTAATTCAAACATTCTCCCTAACCACTTAGCATCACTTTGTAGCACAGTGCAGTTACAGAAGTGACACACTCTAACATTCAACAGGTAGCTCCACAAGGAATACTGCAACATAACTGGGAAAACCAGGAGTTCCAGGAATGTCCAAATGATAACAGTCAGGTCCCTGTAGGTTTTAATAATTTATCTATCAACCCATTTTCAGAACCTGCAATCATAGGCACACTCGAGGAAGGAAGTAAGCAGCCATGGATGGGATCAGCCGAACAGAAGTGCATTTACACCAGGCTAATGCTGAGTCCTTAATCAACATAAAACACACACACACACCTTTGGGATGTCAGAAAGCCAGAGTACCCAGACACAGAGAACCACGCTAACCTAAAATAGGTCTCTGAACCTGTGGAGGTGTAATGCTGGCCAATGAATGCCCTGCCATCCTGCCCTTCCAATTCTCACCATAATGAAAACGAATGTACCATATTGCACTATAGCTGTACTGTTACTGTAGGACACAGAAGTGCAGCTAAGAGTGGATTATCCTTACCTGCTCCACTACATTCCCAGTTGAGATTATAGCAGATGTGGGCTTGCCCAGTATGTGCGAGTTTAACTGCAGCCAATTCTAATTTAATGCTTAAGGTCACACAAAAGCATGTCCTTAAAAGGAGATGAAATGCAACTTTAAGAACTCAGACATAAATTATTCTCTAATATTCTGAAAATGTGCTTCACTTAGACTACTGTTTCCTAAATTGCTCCTTGAGGTCAGCTTGATTTGTTTACTAGTGTACATTTAAATATATACACATTCTTATGTTTGTAAATTCTGAGCAGTTTTGTATTACTCTTGTTACTACTCCATAATTTTAACTATAGGAATAGTGCCATATAAGAATAAATCAAACATCCATCCATTATCCAACCGGCTATATCCTAACTACAGGGTCATGGGGGTCTGCTGGAGCCAATCCCAGACAACACAGGGTGCAAGGCAGGAAACAAACCCTGGGCAGGGCACACACACACCCCCCAAGCACACACCAGGGCCAATTTAGAATCGCCAGTGCACCTAACCTGCATGTCTTTGGAATGTGGGAGGAAACCCACGCAGATACGGGGAGAACATGCACACTCCACGCAGGGAGGACCCAGGAAGCAAACCCGGGTCTCCTAACTGCGTGGCAGCAGCGCTACCACTGCGCCACCTGAATCAAACATTTCCTTAAATATTTTTCATTAGGACTTCAACAATTCAGGTAGAAAACACATTGATAATTCAAGAAATGTCTACAGACATGATCTGTGATTGCTGTTTGCTTTGCATTTAATGGAGGAGGCTGCTGGGGAGAGGTTATTGAGGCTTGAGGAAGGGGCTTCAAGGCCTGCTGCTTTTCCCTTTGCTGGCATTACGTCAAGATGCTGACTGCACCTGCATGCAAGCTGCGACTCATTAATCATACATGGCATTTAAGCGAGGCCTGTTCATTTCTCAGAGATCAAATGTACTGGTGCTTCTGTGTCAAGAAATGGTTTCTGGTCCTTACTATACATGCAGAATCAGAATGTGAAGAGAAATTTGTGAATTTTAACAGGAGTTAAAATGTTAAATTAGTTCAATATGTGACTACATTTAGTACAGTAATTCCTTAAATGGGAATTAGGAGGGGTTGGATAAATGAACATTCCCAAAGCTCGATGAAGTTCAGTTTTTTATTATGGTGTAGTACTGACTGTGGAAACATTTTACATTTAAAAATTCAGATTCTGTCATTATCTGGCTTCTACAACTCATCCTCCCAGTGTAACAAGACTCCTGGAACTCTAGACTATTGTGTGAACTTGGTGTGTATTTTGTTGTATGTAATTTTATTTACACCAGGGTTATTGTGTGTTGGGGAGGAAAAGGTCATTGCTGTTTTCATCTTTGTGTCTTTCTTTTTACATGTATATTTTTTATGGCTTAGCTAAAATTGTCTTGTAACTAATTGTCTTTTACACACACACATACACATAGATATATCTATCCATCCATTTTCTAACCCGCTGAATCCGAATACAGGGTCACGGGGGTCTGCTGGAGCCAATCCCAGCCAACACAGGGCACAAGGCAGGAACCAATCCTGGGCAGGGTGCCAACCCACCGCAGGACACACACACAAGGGCCAATTTAGAATCGCCAATCCACCTAACCTGCATGTCTTTGGATTGTGGGAGGAAACCGGAGCACCCGGAGGAAACCCCGCAGACACGGGGAGAACATGCAAACTCCACGCAGGGAGGACCCGGGAGGCGAACCCGGGTCTCCTAACTGCGAGGCAGCAGCGCTACCACTGCGCACATAGATATACACATACATAAATACATACACACACAGATTTGATTATTTAAACTTGATTATATCAAAAAGGGGGCATATAGTGGGGCACTTTGGGGGGGTGATACTGGCCTATCGTTATATTAACCGTCTTACAGTTTAACAAAGGTAGCGGTGGCGACTGGCCCACTTTCAGCGTATTGAGTCCTACTCATTACAACCTTGCACGGGACACATTTCAATTCAAATTCACACATGGGGCCCATGAAGAGACACAAGTCTGCCTAACCTATACATCTGTAGGATGTGGAAGGACAAATGTTAACACCCCAAGGAAAGCCCAGGCAAAACTGGAATGAACATGCAAACGCTACACGGACATTACCCTGTGCTGTAATTCAAGCCCAGGACTCTTCTGGATTAAATGGTTACAAAGTATTAAATAATTTAAGTGAAACCAATGGCAGAAACAAACTGACATTCACTTGAAAGAATGGCAAGACTTATAATTAAATCTTGGAAGAGTAGACAGCACATTTGACAAATGGGTTCATTTTGCTGCAAGAATGTTAATGGGATGTTGAAGCCAACAGGATCTGTTGAGCTTTGACCAAAGTTTTATTGGCCTCCATGCCATTTAACAGAAAAACTGGTGCAGCAATTGCAATGAACCTCAAAATATAATCAAGATACCACACTTGGGCTATGATAGCTAAGCATTTACTTTTTTTAATGTTTTGAAATATTTATTGTGAGCCAGTTTTACAATGTATTGCAATTTGATTTTTTTTTAGTCAAAGATACAAAGATTAAATCATATTCATAAGTAAAAATGTGAGCTGTGACATTCATAGAAGGACGTTTAACCAACAATTAAAACTTCACATTAAGAATATATAGTTTGAATATATTTATATAAATACATATCTGCAGTGTATTGAGAATATATGATTTAGAAACTACTGCAAAGCTAGCTGATTTTCACCCTCACTCTTGTGGAAAGAGGTCCACATCTTAAGAGGAAGACCTTTTATGGGTCTCACTGAGATCACATCTGCTCAAGTCTTTTGAGTGCAGTAGCATCAGATCAGCAAATGCTTTACAGGGGTTAGGAAGTTGCGCAAAAAGGGCACTATTCATTGATTTTGACAACTCATACAAGATTAAAACCATAGTTTTACTCAAAATATCAATAACGAAAGATTCTTCATTCCAGTATCTAAAATATTTGTTCCCTTCAAGGCAACTTTTCAGTTTAAAAAAAAAAAAAACATATATATATATATTAGATCTAGCGCAAATGATGTGTCTAATAAATTTACAGTCGCTCCCCCATAGGACACTGGCCAAGTTAGGTTAGGACTATTGGAGGAAGATATATCTATATCTCTACATATATATATGTATCTATATAGATATATATTATATATATATATTATATTATATTATATATATATATATATATATATATCTAGAGAGAGAGAGAGAGAGAGAGAGAGAGAGAGAGAGAGAGAGATATATAGAGAGAGAGATATATATATATATAAGTAGTTTTGGCGGCACGGTGGCACAGTGGGTAGCGTTGCTACCTCACAGTTAGGAGACCCGGGTTCACTTCCCGGGTCCTCCCTGTGTGGAGTTTGCATGTTCTCCAAGTGTCTTTATGGGTTTCCTCCGGGCGCTCCAGTTTCCTCCCACAGTATAAAGACATGCATGTTAGGTGGATTGGCGATTCTAAATTGTCCCTAGTGTGTGCTTGGTGTGTGTCCTGCCAGGGGTTTGTTTCCTGCCTTGCGCCCTGTGTTGGCTGGGATTGGCTCCAGCAGACCCCCGTGACCCTGTAGTTAATATACAGCAGGTTGGATAATGGATGGACAAGCAGTTTTCTGTAAGTATTTTTTTACAAGTATAGTTTTCCAACAGTGTTCCTATTTACATTAACACGTCATCTCATCTCCTTTATTATAAATATATTTGCAAATGATTTCAGTGTCTGAGAGCACCACAGGTTTATATACAAGTCTGAATCAAAGCAGCACCAACAACAGAACCATCTGCTTCAGATGAAGAATTTGTCTCAAGTTGTTTCAAGTATCAGTGGACCAGAAGTGACACATTTCACCTCAGAATATTGAAGATGCCACCAGAATGTTCTTCTTCTGTCTGTGTGGGTTTGTCTCGGAGTATTCTGCTTTCCCTGCCAAATCAGAAAGATGAATAAACCGATGACTCTAAATTGGCCCAATGTGAGCAGATGTGGCTTCGCACAGGAGCGATAGCCCCCTGACTGTTCTTACCTTGCATCTAAAATTGCTGCCACTGGCCCTGGGTTTCATGACCCTAAAATTGGACAAGCAGTAAAACAGACGGATGGATGGAGATGGATATAAAAACAAATCTTCCCCACTGTAGCCTAGCTAGACTGTCATATGAATAACCATTGAATTTAATCCACATTGTTCCAGGTTCTTCATATTTCAGCTGTGACTAACTTCAATGTTTTTCTACGAATTGGAATGAAATCTAGAAAAGCTTTCTCGACTTTTTATTGTGTCAAGGGATCTCACAATCTACAACATCTAATGCGTATGGAAATTGGTTTTAGACACATCAGACACTGAAATCCTTCAGCTGTAAGCATGATGACAGTCCTGTGTAGCTGATGATAAATATGGTAAGGAAACGGGTAATGCAGAAACGGCTGAGAGAACATTTGGATTTAGCTGATCAGTTTTGCAAAAACCTTCATTGAAATTCTCAGTATTTTACGATTCACAAATCACCTCACAAATGAAAAATGATTTTAGGTAGGCATCAGTCCAGCTTCAGTAACACCTGCTAGAATTTGAACAGCTTTAGAAATGGCACCTATAGACAATCTTGAATGAGCCTGTTATTTCCTAGAACCATTTTCCAGTCTTCTCCCTTGTTAGAAAGCTGAGCGATACATCGAGCTCTCCATGACTCCTTACTTGTGTAGATCTAGTTTGGTCTAATATTAAAAGAATGAGACTGAAGATATTTGAAACCAAGCAAATAAGTAGTTCTTGGGAAAAGCAGCACTTCCTAGTATGCTGCAGCCTTTCACCATTTTACAGTTACATTTCCCCTTAAAATTAAACAACAATGATCAACTGTTTATATCAAATGGAAATGTACCAACACTATAAAAATAGCAAAAACACTCCAAATAAGTCAGAAATCTGAACCAGCAAGGCTGTTATTTCTTCAGAGTGTCTCCTGGTGGACTTTGACGAGCACAGGTCAATGGACCGGATTATTTCATTGCCAGTTCCTGAGTTGCTGTCATTACTTGCATTTTCAGATGTCTGGCCTTACTGCTGTCCTTCTGTTTCCTGCAGAAATACACTAAGCTGCCATAGTCTGTAAAGGTTATTGTCATAAACTGTTAAATAACTTAAATTCTCCATTAATAGTATCATTTTTTTTTTGCTGTACAGCATGACTTCTAACTCCCAGTTCACCATTTGTACTTTCTGGCACAACAGATTTATTACTTCTGTTTTTAAGAGCTAACAGAGAATCTCTTCCTGCTTTACCAAAACCCTTCTTAAAATCTTTGCATGTTACTAGCATTCTTTGCTCTTCTCTCCTGGGCAATACAAGGGTTTTGGGCACAAACAGAAGAAAACACAACGTAATGAACATTAAATCACAAACCAACTGAACAATACAAGTGACTGAGCATTTAAGTGACTGCATGAATGTATAGATAGATAGATATATAAATGAATATTCCAAGGTCCCCAGCTGGATTTAAATACAGGTGGATATTTTTTTTCTGTTGAAATCTTTAAAACCATTAAATGAAAAGAAAAAAAAAAACAAAAAACTAGAAGCTTTGATTTTAAAACATGCATTAAAAAAAACAAAAAAAAAAAAACCAAACTTGCATTAAGATCTGTGTCAGTATTGTGGTCGTGTCAAATGAGAACAGTAAATCACCAGAGGGCAGCATAATCCACAGAATTTACAACATTAACAAAACAACATATTGTGAGAGTGTGTTCAGCTACGAAGACATCCCTGGAAAAAATGGGTGGTAGGAAATTGTAATGGAGACCACCCCCCAAAAAAGAAAAAAAAAAAAGAAATACTGGCAACGGAAAAGCATTCTGCATACCAGTGGGGGAACATCTTCATATTCCTAGGAAGGCTTGCCTAGAAATAACATCAAATGCTAAGGTGAGACGGATTTGGGAAAGGGTTCAATACTGGGAGTGGTGAGAATCAAGAGAGACAGCAGGCAGTATGGGAGCTGATCTGGACACCTAACCCTAGAAGATAGGAGTTCCTAAGGGATCACTAGAGAGTAAGGGAGACTTCTAGCCTGGTGTCCAGTTGGTCAAATGATCTGCCACGTTTAACATAAGAGACAATGCACACAGCACAGGTGCATCTCGCCACTGACGTGTAGTACAGGAGATGCCACACTGTGTTGCACGCTTTACATGATGTGAGATTGGAGTCACTTCAAAAATTTTTCACCAGATCCTTACATGAAATGCTGTACTTTCTTTAGCTCCTACCTAATGAATTTTGTGCCACCAGAATTATTAAAAGTATTACCAATTCATGCAGACTCTCACTAAACAATGCAACTTATTTTTTGCTGAGTGGTTTTGTTCCACCAAGGCCTTCAAAATGTTTTATCTAATTAATTCATAAGGTTGCATCTCTAAAGGGTGCATGACATTAATTCTCCTTGTCAATTTTTTTTTTTTTTTGGTGATGATCAGTCAGTCACACCTTCAACACGAGCCATATGTAATGAATATTAATTCAGACTCACTATTATAGCAATAATGTATTTGTATTAGATACGTATGGCTCCTGGAAAACTACTGTAATATTCTTGGGGTGTTCACAGATGTGCCTGCAAGATGTGCCCCATGAAGTAGGCATTGAGGATCTGGCTCACCTGTCTGCTACTTTTGTTTTTCAATTTTTCTGCTAGCAATGTGTCCAGTTACACCTGCTCAAGTTATCCATCCATCTATTCATTTACTAAATTCCCTTGATTCCAAGGTCAGGGTTGTGCACAGCAGAGTTTCCTGGCTTTGTTCCAGCAGCTTGCTGAAGTCAATGCATTCAAGATCATACATAGCAAATTCAGGGGAGAGTCAAGTGGACCACCACCTATGAAGAGCAAGGTATAAATAAACTCTGTATAGGGTGCCAGGCTAAGTCAAGGTTGTAATGTACCTGCCATTTAAAGAGGTTCTGCTCTGTCCTATCCCAAGCTCTTAATGCTCATTGCAATGTATTCCTAGTTTTTTGCTCCTTACTTTATTATGAAAGCTCTTTCTTTGCCTACTTTCCTTTTTGCTTCTATTTGGCCCAACTCGAGCAGTAACACTAATCACAAGTGACAATACTCCTGCCTTTTTCTTTGAGCTATTACCTTGCCATCTTTGATCACCTTTAACTCTCAGGGTTGGCAGTTCTTAGGATAAAAGTGTCACCATTGTCACGTGTACAGCATAAAGTGAAATACAGAAAATTCCTTTGTGGTCATGATAAGCTCAAAACATCTCCCTTGAAGTCAATCTGGCATGATTAACTTACAGTAACATCACATCTAATTTACTAACGATTTGAGACAGCGTTGTGTTAGAACCCTAACTACAAAGAGGACTGTTTCATTTATGTTAAGTAGAATGCCCAGAGGGGACTGGGCGGTCTCGTGGCCTTGAACCCCTGCAGATTTTATTTTTTTTTTTCTGTTTTTTCTGTCCACCCTGGCCATCGGACCTTACTCCTTTTCTATGTTAACTAATGTTGTCTTATTTTAATTTCTTATTTTGTCTTTTATTTTTCTTTTCTTCTTTATGTAAAGCACTTTGAGCTACTTTTTCTATGACAATGTGCATAGAAATAAATGTTGTTCTTTTTGTTGTATAATCTCTATGCATTCACTGTATTTTATGGCAAACATAAACAAGTACTGTATTAGATAACAAACAAAACTGAAACTATGGGTAGTGTATCTTGGCAGCATTTCTCTGACCAACTACAACCTTCCCTTGCCTTATGTCTCCTAAAGCTGAAATGACCACCTTAATATGGCAAACAATACAACATTTTAAATGGAAGAACACTAAAATCAAATTTACTTATCAATACAGCAAAGCAAATACTTAGAGTTGCTACCTCAATCAGAAATCATGCGGATCTTCACTCTTTTTCTTTGTCTTTTTGTGTGAGTGACAGATAATAGAAATTTTGTTTTCCTTATTTAACAAGTAGGAAAATTTGCAGTGGAATCACAAATACTATTTTATTTCATTACAGCTTTCACACCTTTTTTAAACACGATAGCATTGAGGTAGAGGAACCGATTCAAGGACACACCATACGAAGTGAAGAGTTGTGGTACAGTTATTTGCACTGTCTCCATTTCTCTCTGTAGAATGGAGAACAGCAGCCTGGAAGAACAGAATTGGTGTCACTACCATCCACCTCCAGCTCTGACGCTTCTGATAAGAAAAATAAGAGAGCCCTGTCACATTAATTGGGTGTCATTTGACCCACAGATCTCATAGAGGAAACATCAGCTTTGCTATGACTGTTTTGAGCCTGGCAATTTTGCCAAACTTCTTTTTCTCATGGGCGGCACGGTGGTAGCAATGCTACCTCACAATAAAGAGACCCGGGTCCTCCCTGTGTGGAGTTTGCATGTTCTCCCTGTGTCTGCGCGGGTTTCCTCCGTGTGCTCCGGTTTCCTCCCATTGTCCAAAGACATACAGGTTAGGTGGATTGGCGATCCTAAAATTGTCCCTAGTGTGTGCTTGGTATGTGGGTGTGTGTGTGTGCCCTGCGGTGGATTGGCGCCCTGCCCGGGATTGGTTCCTGCCTTGCGCCCTGTGTTGGCTGGGATTGGCTCCAGCAGACCCCCTGTGATCCTGTGTTCGGATTCAGCGGGTTGGAAAATGGATGGATGTTTTTCTCACCTTCAATTTTTTTACTTAGCGAGAACGAGCAATAGTGATAGATAACCAATCACCTACAAACCAAAACTTACAAGACCTGCTCCTCTGCTAAAATCCATTGTCAGATTAAATGGGGTCACCCAGCTGGAACTCCACCTCTTTTCATGATGTATTTTCTGCTTTATTTACACCTGTCATGCATCATTAGATGATTTGTAGAACTCTCATTGAGAATAAGTGTTGTTTTATAAATTTGATATTGTAACAGTATGAATCAAAATCTAAATGCAAAACATATCAAGGCTTAATAGTCTCTCACCCTCGAGGGTAGCGGTCCAGTTCATTTAGCACTGTGTGGTCGCAATACTCGAACACTAAGTGGAGTTTCCTCTTCCGACGAAAAACTTCAATCAGATTTACCAAGTTAGGGTGCTTCAGTTGCTGAGAAGAAAAAAATAAAACAACAAAAATAAGAGAAAAAAGATAAATTCACAGGGCAGGCTAGACATCAAGAAGACAATATGGAAAAAAGAATGTGCAAACTGAACGAGAGCTCAGTGGGGAAGAAAAGGACAAAAGCAGAATCCTTCGTTTGACCTGTGACACTCAGTTCTTAGCTCCCATTTATCCTTAACTAAACGTCACCGATATCTTTTAATCCACTGTTCTTTTGGACTTACGATGCTCTTCTGTATTTACTTCTATACAGTTACCCATATTTACACTCCTTTACCTTTCTAATCTGTTTAAGATCGAATACAAAGATTGCATTTGTCAGTGTCGTACTTTACGTGGTGAATTTTGGTTTCTGTATTGACATTTATTGGCATGTGACAATTTAATGTAGTATAATTGAGACTATATTCCCACAAAGAATCATAACTGCACTGCCCTCACACAAATAGTTTTTTTCCATTGAAGTAACCCTGAAGAATAAAGGTGGCCAGCACAGCTACAACCTGGTGAGGGTAGAAGACTTGTTTAGGGATTCTGGTAAATACTCAGGATGTCCTAAGCAAACGTGGGGTGTCCAGCCTGAAGTCTGCTGTGTTCATTTTGCTCGCTGAATATTTAGAATTTCTGCAGCGATTTCCCACATATTATATGAGTGTAGCTTGCAATTATCACTGGCCACAGGGAGGCAAATGTGGTGTATGGTTTGAACAAAACAATAAAGTCTGCAAGTACTGCTGAATGCTTTTGTATTCACGGATTATAGTGAATCGTTTTTGATGATATAACAGAGTTCAAAAGTGTCCTATGCCTGAAACTTCAACTTTCAAGAGTGGCAAAAGTCAGTAGCATGTCGATTGAACATTCAGAACAATCTAGATGAGAACAGGCCATTGGGGCCCAACAAAGTTCGCCATTCCTATCCACTTAATTCTTTTGAAATAACATCAAGTCGAGTTTTGAAGGTCTCTAAAGGCCTAGTGTCTACCACACTACTTGGTAGCTTATTTCACGTGTCTAATTCCCTTCATAATTTGAAACACTTCCATCATGCCTCTTCTCAATCTCCTTTTGCTTAAACTGAAAAGGTTTGGCTCTTTTAATCTTTTCTCGTAACTCATTCTCTGGACTGGATTGGACAATCCTGTAAATGAAAAAGACGTTTTTAAAATAATGGCATATACTGCAGCTCTCAATGACCAAGAATTAGATAGGCAAGTTCAGAAAATTAATTGATGGTAATCAGATTATCCATCAGCTACACTGCTATTTGCTTCTCTGGTTATTGTGATGCTCCACCATTTCTAGCAACTTTTTCCTTCCAAATTACAAAACATGTGAAAGTTAGTTTAATTGACAACTCTAACTTGACCCTGCATGAGTGAGCCTGGCCAGTGCCGTTTCCAATGTTGAGTCTAGTGCTGCTGGGCCAGGTTCTGACCCCCATGACCCCGAAACACTTCCATAAAAAAGTGATAAAAAGACAAAGAATATATTATAAATATCCCTTTATTCTGAAAGGCATCAGAGAGCCTGTGCAATTTCAGTAAAATGACTGCCGCTCGAGGGAGCAATGACTTGACCTGAGCTCGCGGACTTTAACACCTATCAAGTAGACATGTCCATGTAGTTTAGTAGACCTGATCTGAAACCAAGAGAACAGGCATGAAATCAGGGCATCTTTATTGAAGAAAAAAAAAACAAATTCATCAATCACTTGAACTAAAGATTTACTTTGTTCCGAATCAGGGAAAGCTCTGTTAGTTTGCTTCAATTTCCAGGTAGTTTGGTTGTGTTTCACACTGCAAACTTTCAAGCGATCTAAACAGATTAATAAACACCCCATGGGCGTGTCGTGAACTTTCTGGGAAATATCATCATGACGGTCTGAAAACAGTAGCCATTATACATGACCTACATTTTATTTAACTCAAATCACATGTCTGCTGTCCTTTTTGTTTGTTAGTAACATTCATTTTGGAATGCTTGATTAAGCTTTACCACATACTGTATATCAAAGTTATTGTGTGTGTTGAGAGTACACGCCACCTGCATGCATCACTTTCATGGTTTAAAATTAGGGGGTTTGATTGTCAGGCTCTGCGGTGGGCTGGTTTATTTTCTGTATTGCGCCCTGTGTTGGCTGGGATTGGCTCTGGCAGACCCCCGTGACCCTGTAGTTAGGATATAGCGGGTTGGATAATGGATGGATGGATTGTCAGGCTCACAAGGCACTGCTATTCGTTTCTAAACATATCTGTATGTGTTTTGATCGACCCAATCACAAGGGAATTTATACCTTTATTTATTTAACACATTCAACTCTTGCCCGATTGTGCATGAGAGGCTGTGAAACCTGAATCAGGTGCTAGGGATGCTATGGATTTTGTTGTTACATTTGTACCTATGTGCATCTGTCATTTTTTTACCTGCACGTTACCATTTGATTATTTACACTGTGAATGACATTTCCTACAGCAGACACTTAGACTGCCTACCACAGCGCGCATAATTTCATATATTATGTACTTAGATCATTTCTATCTCAGGTCACATTAATACCTCATGTGAACTGCCCCAGGGTTTGGTTGGTAATGCACTTAGACCTCCCTTTCCAATGGGTCTCAGTTCAGTTGTTTCGTTTTAAACCAGAGTGTGATTGGTGCGCTCACATCTACATAAATGAACAAGACTTTTTTTGGAAAATTACACCAATTTTTGACAAAAAAGAAATAAAAATGGCCCAAACATATTAGCTGTGAAAATTACTTTTTTGTTACTCATTTGTTCCAAAACAAGAAAGAACACTCCACAATCTGTTTTTAAGTTCTGTAAAGTATAATTCTAATGTTATGGATGTATTATGGATATTAGTGCCTCTTTAGTATTTAAAAGGAATGAACCCCTGATGTGCACGTTTGATTACTTACAAGATACCCCCAAATCCTCAGCACTAGCATCTAACCTCCTTAATTTTATGATCTGAAATGTATCCTGGCAGTCTAATGTTGCCATATTGAAGAAACCAAATAGTGATGGGGCACCAGTGTAGTAGATGGGGTTATGGATACTCAAATGAGAGTTTTCAAATGTGGAGAACCACATCCCAAATAGAAATTTTCAATATTTCTCTACTAACCCAAAACTTAGGACATGAGGAACCCACACCTACTCTTGTTTTACAATCAAATACTCAGTAGTTTCTTAACCTGCAGTCAAGATGCAGCCCAGATGAGACTCTAAAATATAGGGCTGATAACATGGACATCTCCTGTTTTCAAACAACACGAAGAACTTACTCCAATCTAGACATATACTGTATATGAACACCCAGGTTGCGGTGGGTTGGCACCCTGCCCAGGATTGGTTCCTGCCTTGTGCCCTGTGTTGGCTGGGATTGGCTCCAGCAGACCCCCGTGACCCTGTATTTGGATTCAGCGGGTTAGAAAATGGATGGATGGATGGATGAACACCCAGGGATCCATTCGGCTGTTTTTTATTACTACATGTCCAGACGGAGTTACAATCTTCTCAAACTGAAATTGTTCTTCCTAAAACAGAACAGAATGACCTTATGTATGCAGATTTTAGAGTAATTCATGTAGCTAAAAACAAAGTGTGGTCACACTAACAAAATATCACCTTGGGCTCTGCTTTCGAAAAACAGCTGCATATTAAAAGAATAGACGCAGCTAGAGTATAAACTGTAAATCTGGGAGATAATGTATTTAAGCCACCGTACTTGTGGTATAAAATATTCTACTATGGACTACAATAAAAACATTGACCAAAGCATTTTACCCAGGCAATCAACCAGAAAAGGCACCATTCCTAAACAGCTCTTACCAGTCTAGAGTAAAGGTTACCATTTCTGTGTCCTGTACAGCAAAGCCAAAAACAGGTGTTGAATATTAATGAGTTTTATGTTTCAAACTTTCGGTCTGAGGTGTAAGTGGAGATAGTATTACACAAACAAGCTGAAAAAAAAACTTGTTTTTTTTTTCCTGTGCAAGTTGCTGATGAGGTGGAGTCTGGAGTGGACATTTAATAGGGGAAGGGAATGGGCCTTTGATTGGCATGGCATCCTCTCTGCACGAGATACTCAATTTGGACTTTGATAGGAGCCGGCTGTAATAAAATGAAACCACAACAACAGTAACTTATCTGATGCTTACATCAGTAACGTACACAAAGTGCAACTTCATACCACAGGCCATTAATTAGAACAGTAAGGCGATCTAAAGGTTTATGACTACAGAGCATAGAAATAATCTCAATTACTAACTGGGTCTTGGATGGAAATACACTTGTGCAAATTAAATTTAACATCATGATAAAATGCTGTGAAAAAACATTTTCTCCATCTAACTTTCTGCATCATTGTATATTTTGCACAGTGAACTTTGTCAAATCTTCAACTGAGACCTAGAATCAAATAAAGTGGAACTGAAATTTTCATAATCAGACATTTGTTGCATCTATACAATACATCTACAGGAATGCCCTCTAAAATTCTTGGGCTAATCCTCCTTGAGCTGTCCACATTAGTCCCAGTTGTCACTGGAGTGACATGTTAAAAGGGGAAAGCAACACTCAACAACCCTGTCCACCATAACAGGTAGCGGAGTCATACAAAAGGCAACAAGTGTCCTAGTCTGACTGGGAACTTCTTTTATATTATTAAATGCCCCCACACCCCATCCCTTGCCCTTTTCTTAGGGTAAGGACAAGAACAATCAGTTCCAAGACAAAATCTTAAAAGAATGTAAGAAACTCAAAATAAGAGGAAACCATTTAGTCCATCAAGCTTGTTTGTTTAGCTAATAGCTAAGCTGTCCCAGTATCTCATCCTGATCCTCCTTAATGGTTTCTGCTTCTCCTCCATGGCTCAGTAGTTTGTTCCAGATTCCTAAAACCTTTTGAGTAAAAGAGGCTTCCTGGCTTCAGTAGTAAACACACTCCCCCTTTCATTCCACTGGTGTCCTCTAGTACATAATTTGCCATTAAATTGAAAAAATTCTATGGAGGATTTTGAAGGCCTGGATTAGGTGCCCTCCGCATGCGCTCTACCAACCCTCGCCAGGGTTTCTACTACCTCCTCGCCCTCTTTTGCTTACAAAACCAATCTCCACATTGCACCCCTTCAAAATATTTTTTGTATATGGTGCCCTTTTGTCTTGTTAATTCTTAAACTATGAGAAAACACAACAATAAAACAGCTAGGCATATTTTTATTTCCTTGCATTTGAAAATTTTGGGTTATTAGGCCAACTAATTAATAGTATACCAAAGAAAACGCTGGATTGATAAAGGACAGATGAATAGATGGAAGTGTAGAGTCTTCTATTCATGTAATGGAACTGCTTTATATATGCATTTATTGAAGTAAATTTAATGATACTGCCTCATGATGTCTTATCAGCATATAAAAATCCATCCATCCATTTTCCAACCCGCTGAATCCGAGCACAGGGTCACATGGGCCAACACAGGGCACAAGGCAGGAACCAATCCCGGGCAGGGTGCCAACCCACCGCAGGACACACACAAGCACACACTAGGGCCAATTTAGAATCGCCAATCCACCTAACCTGCATGTCTTTGGACTGTGGGAGGAAACCGGAGCGCCCGGAGGAAACCCACGCAAACTCCACACAGGGAGGACCCGGGAAGCAAACCTGGGTCTCCTAACTGCGAGGCAGCAGCGCTACCACTGCGCCACCGTGCCGCCCACGTATAAAAATATGTGTGACAAATCAAGGTCTTGATGCCTCAGTAAACTACTTGATATACTTTTGCAATTATAACAGGTCTTTTTTTATACATGTATAATTTCTATCATTATTGTGGTGAAGTCAGTTTGTTTTTTGGCTTTGGTGTGGTCACCGTCATTAAGTGTCAATGCTTGCACCATTGTGGCCATGTTGTTTATTGCTGCTACGCTGGTTCCTGGTAATGTGACAAGTATTGGATCAGTGCTAAAATTTTGAATTGATACCAGGTTTTGGACCTCGGCATCAGTACCGAAACAATGCAAAAGCAAATACCCCTCCAAATCCCCCTGTCTCATTCCAGCCACCCCTGTGCACTGCACAGTCATGAGCTTCCCTGTTACACCACATAAATGCAAACCTCTTTGCCCAGCCACACTCCGCAGTTCACCATTTCAATTTACAATTGCATTGAAAAGCATAGAGGGATCTGGAGCTAGACGGAACCTCCAGCGTGTCCAAAGTGTGTGTGGAGAGGTCCCTGTGGAGTCGACAACACTTCAAGGGGAAAGGGGTGGGGTGAGTGGGTTTAGGGTCCCCGTGGAGTCTCCAGCATGATGAGGAACAGAAGAATGAAGTGCTGAGTACAAGGTCTTTTAAAGCTGCCATTTACTTCTTAAACCACCCAACCCTAAATGTGACAGTTTATCATCACGCCCTCACCTACTTAAGACAGCAGTGCACATTTTCGGACATGCAAAGGATTGGATTTTCTTCATCAACCACAACTTCTACCAGTTAGGACGAGGACAACATCTTGCATATTGAGTACGGTTTTAGGTTTGTGACTTTGACAGTCAGTTCTGTCGGTTTCTTCAGTCCCCTGAGCGCTCTATTAAATCAGAATTTTTTCCTTCTCCTATTAGCCTTATCACCTTTTATGTTTCCATCTCTAATGCCTCTGTACATGCCTTCTTTTTATGGTGTCCATAACAATATGTAAAGGCTTGCTATATCCATGGCAAGTGAGATACACGATACACCACAGAATCTCATACTAATATTTTAAGTTCACTTTAGTCACTTGCTTGCTACTGCTATGGCCTGGATTAGGTGCCCTCTTCATGCACTCTACCAACCCTTGCCAGGGTTTCTACTACCTCCTCGCCCTCTTTTGCTTGGCAACTGATGGCACCTGATCCATACCTCAATCAATCATTCAGCCTGTGAGGTATAGTGGCCTTTTAAGACAGCGATATTTCAGCTATTCCTTACTGATTTGGGTGAATTAGTCTCTGTACAAATTAAATCTATATTTTGGAGTGATATAAGCGCTGTTGCCTTGCAGTTAGGAGACTCGGGTTTGCTTCCCGGGTCCTCCCTGCATGGAGTTTACATGTTCTTCCCGTGTCTGCGTGGGTTTCCTCCCACAGTGCAATTGGTTAGGTTAGGTGCATTGGAGATCCTAAATTGTCCCGAGTGTGTGCTTGGTGTGTGTCCTGCCAGGGGTTTGTTTCCTGCCTTGCGCCCTGTGTTGGCTGGGATTGGCTCCAGCAGACCCCTGTGACCCTGTAGTTCGAATATAGCGGGTTGGATAATGGATGGAGTGATATAGCAATTCAATATTCAAGTCACTCCATAGCAGCTTCAATGAAGTGCACTACTCCTGTGAAGAACTCCACCTCTTCAAACATGTATATTTCATTGTGGGCAGGCGTGAAGTCACTTGAGCAATTTCCCACAAGGACGCCAACTCGGAGTGGTACACACCCCCACACATGCAGGCTTTTTGTTTATATTGGATTACAGCATCTCCCTCCGAGGCAAGCTACCACACGTTAAAACAAACAGACCTGGCTAAACAAGAAGAAACAGGCTTGGCGTCTCCATGGTCAACTAGTTGTGTGTGCGCCTTGTTTACAAGTGGAAGACAGAAAACTTGAAAAGCTAGGGTGGTGCTGTTCGGGGTTCCTTTTTCTGCCAGTCATCTAATGGACATGGCTGCACTTCAATGCTCGTTCCTCCTTTTGTTTTCTTCTCAAGTCTTGGGCAATTTAATAAAGTTGGCCTGCACGCTTCTTCCTGATGAGACTGTCACAACGGCTCCTAAAGATCTTTTAAACCACGGAAAACCTCACTTCTCTGGAATTAAATAATTACTGTCACTCTCAAACCAGAAGCAGCAATGCTAACTTCCACACAGACCCTGAACTTACCAGTTTAAATCCACGGTATCAGATCAGCTGTTCCGACCTTTAGGAGTCTACACAGAGCAAAGAGATTGAAGAGACCACTTGACGCTTTCAGATAACAACATTATTGCCTTGAAATGTAGCTCTGCATCCCAGTATACAAAGAGATCTGTCAGCCGACCCCAGGCATGCACACCAGTGCTGCCAGTCATTCAAGTGTAGAATATGAACCTCAAATGGTTACAATACAAGAAACGGGGTCCAGTATTTCACTAATGATTTACCCCCATCTCCTGGATGCGCACATGTCAGACTGGCAGTCATGAACGTCCTTGAAGGGATGGCCCAGCCAGCTCATCTGTGACCTATAGAGCCATGCACACACAGACGCTGGGCTGTATAAAGTTACAGTCTGTCAGTGCTGTAGGGGAACCTCTGATCAGATGTGACTACTCTAGCAAAGCAGACGACAAAAACACAAGGCAATATCTGAGATGTCACGTTGGTGTGACAGGGAACTGAAAGCACGACTGCGTCCCCTAAAGACAGGCTTAACATGTGACGTTCTGGGCAGTATCTGTCAGCAATTCATAGTGGAGGAACAGACATGTGTACTAATGCATTATAAACAAGTCAAATCATAATTCAAAACTTAGATTTCAACTTTCATCTCACTGTTGTGTTTGATGACATCATTAACGTGCATGCATGTGACCAAGAAGTGACAAAGTATACAGGTCTGCCATCCCCTTAAACTTACCGTGAAAACTTTGAATTGGAAATCCTGGTGATCAAAATCCTTGCTAGAAACCTGCACCACAATTGTGTTAATTGAAAAGATTTGTGTTATATTTCAGGACCACCTCACATACGAGAATACGGCTTATTAGAGCCCGTTGAGGAACAGAAGAGTGAAGTGCAGAGTACAAGGTCTTTTAAAGCTGCCATTTACTTCTGAAACCACCCAACCCTAAATGTGACAGTTTATCATCACACCCTCACCTAGTTAAGACAGCAGTGCACATTTTCGGACATGCAAGGGATTGGATTTTCTTCATCAACCACAACTTCTACCAGTTAGGACGAGGACAACATCTTGCATATTGAGTACGGTTTTAGGTTTGTGACTTTGACAGTCAGTTCTGTCGGTTTCTTCAGTCCCCTGAGCGCTCTATTAAATCAGAATTTTTTCCTTCTCCTATTAGCCTTATCACCTTTTATGTTTCCATCTCTAATGCCTCTGTACATGCCTTCTTTTTATGGTATCCATAACAATATGTAAAGGCTTGCTATATCCATGGCAAGTGAGATACAAGATACACCACAGAATCTCATACTAATATTTTAAGTTCACTTTAGTCACTTGCTTGCTACTGCTAAGGCCTGGATTAGGTGCCCTCTGCATGCACTCTACCAACCCTTGCCAGGGTTTCTACTACCTCCTCGCCCTCTTTTGCTTGGCACCTGATGGTCTTTTAAAGCTGCCATTTACTTCTTAAACCACCCAACCCTAAATGTGACAGTTTATCATCACACCCTCACCTACTTAAGACAGCAGTGCACATTTTTGGAGATCCAAAGGATTGGATTTTCTTCATCAACCACAACTTCTACCAGTTAGGATGAGGACAACATCTTACATATTGACTACGGTATTGGGTTTGTGTTTGTGACTTTGATGATCAGTTCTGTCAGTTTCTTTAGTCCCCTGTCTGCTCTACTAAATCAGACATTTTTCTCCTCTTATTAGCCGTATCTCCTTTTATTTTTCCATCTCTAACGCTTCTGCACATGCCTTCTTTTTTAAGGTGTCTCACATACGACAATACGGCTTATTAGAGCTCTAGCCTCTGCCACCCACAATGTTATTTCTGAGAAGTTAACAATACCATCAAGGAAGAACTTTCAAAAATATATTTGCATTTGGCAGTCCAACACATTGTATTTCCTTTTCTACTAATTCACGAAACATGACTTGCCCAGAGCTGTGACAGCAGGGTCCCCGAGAACTGTCCCTAGTATGAGACTGGGAGTCATAATTTCTAAAAAATGCTCAAGAGCTGCTGTATACGGTGCACAGTATGCCAAGCAAATAGTATTAAGACAAAAAATGAGTAATCCAACAGTGCCAGGAAAGTGCAGAAAGTCCTCACACACATATACACACAATCACAAAACCACAGTGCCTGGACCCTCTCTTCTAACAAGGACAGCAACTGGCACAGTTACGCACCACCATGAAAGACCCAGAACTGCCAAGGCAGAGGGACATCCAATCTGTTTTATGAGGCTCAATGTCATGTCTTTCAAAGAAAATTCATTTTATTAAATAGTAAATCTGTCACCTCTGAGCTCCAGCTGAAAATAAGGGGAACCAGAAAGCATTTCTTCACACAGAGGAGTGGACATCTGGAACAAACTGCAGTGTCATGTAGGTAAAGCAGACACAGTGCATCAGTGCGAGGCCATCTTTAAGTGAATGGGTGAAGTCAGCTAATGGCCAGAGGAGCCAGATAAGACTCATCTTGATTAGGTGACCCTGTTTTCTACTTAAATCAGCTAGAACATTTCATGAACCTTTCAAGATAGACATTTAGGATCCCATAGAGAAAGAGAGGAAAAAAAAATGTCAATCATAATGCAAATTTAAGCCCAAACTGCCTTTTTTTACGTTAGTCCGTCTATTTATTTATCCACCTATTAGCAGCTGAGTCCAGTTCAAGGTCCTTGTGGAGAGTATTGAGCCTGTCAGACACGCAAAACACACCATTTCCACAAAGACAACACACCATGGATGGTCAAATGCATTCCATGACACCAAGTGCCAACACTGATGAATGTGCTGCCATTCTTTCTCTGCAGCTTCTATGACGTCCTCCAAATAAATGGCCACAGATGACTCTTTCAGGAATGGAAAAAGGAGATAGTAGGGTGAAATGACACATTTTATTGGCTCACTAAATAGATTACAAATGCAAGCTTTCGAGGCAGCTAAGGCCCTTTCACCAGGCGAGGTGTAACAAAGAAACTGAAAAATACTCTCGCTTATATTGGGACAGCAAAGCGATTTTTGTTTTCTTTCATCTTAACAACCTTTTTGTTCAAATGTTGGCAAAATGAATACACCTGAGATGAATTAATCCTGAAAGAAGAGAACAATGAACTAATAAAATGTAGAGATAAGATAACCATCACTAGAGAAAGTCCTGTAAGGTCTTTTTTGAAGTGCATTGTCTGTAAGATAGGCCTGTGATGTCGTCAGCTGGTCAGTCAGTCTGTTAGTCCACATATCAGCTCATCAAACTCTCGTCTATATTCAGACCATTTTGTAGAGTGTTGAATTTAAGCATAAGTTTGTATTCCCATTCTCTCCACTCCTGTTGGGTCCTGAAATTACCCATAAGCACAGTGACCCTCAAGCCATTACTGTTAAAGTGTGCTGCCACCGGAAGATCAGTACTGTTATATGAAATCTATGCGAGTTCATTCGCTGGCGTAATGGCCACAGCATAAAGGATCTGAGGGTCACTGTGCTTATGGGTAATTTCAAGACCCAACAGGAGCGGAAACAATGGGAATACAAACTTATGCTTAAATTCAACTGTCTACAAAATGGTCTGAATATAGACGAGAGTTTGATGAGCTGATATGTGGACTAACAGACTGACTGACCAGCTGACGACATCACAGGCCTCTCTTACAGACAATGCACTTCAAAAAAGACCTTACAGGACTTTCTCTAGTGATGGTTATCTTATCTCTACATTTTATTAGTTCACTGTTCTCTTCTTTCAGGGTTAATTCATCTCAGGTATATTCATTTTGCTAACATTTGAACAAAAAGGTTGTTAAGATGGAAGAAAAAAATTGCTTTGCTGTCCCAATATAAGCGAGAGTATTTTTCAGTTTCTTTGTTACACCTCGCCTGATGAAGGTGCCTTAGCTGCCTCGAAAGCTCGCATTTGTAATCTATTTAGTGAGCCAATAAAATGTGTCATTTCACCCTACTTTCTCTTGTATCAATCTATGGCTAACACGGTACAACACTCTACTGCTAGGAATGGAAAAAAAAATAGACTTGCACTTTAGTGAGATGAAAGACACAACATAACTGAAACATCACAACAAGGTGAGAAACTCTGATACCACAAACAGTCAAAATAAAAGCAAGACTGGAGGGAGGTATGTGGGAGATTTCAAAGGAAATAGCCCCAGGAAGTGATAAAAACACAGGAATTAATACCCTGGACAATGAGGGGACAGACAGAAAAAAAAAAAAGAAACAGACACACAGAGAAAGTGCAGCTACTAGCCACAAGGTGAAAACACCGGAGGTATCGGTTGAATCTCCAAAACTTAGAGTTGCACTTGCTGTTAGTTTGTCTCTTTACTCTCTTCATTTTAAATTCAACTAAAGGAAGACAAAAATGCTGCAATGTGTGGATGGACGGACAGAGGGACAGAGGGACGGACAGAGGGAGGTTCTTCTCCGATTCCATAGCTCAGGCTGACAACACAATCAGATACCAGAAACTCTAAGAAGGTCAGCAGTGTGTTTGAAAAACTCACTACAGGCTGGGATCAAAGCAGCTGGTTCAATGTAATCACTTAACATTTGGTTAACTGACATTTCCTCTGGTAAATATTGAATGACTGTACAGTGCAAGCAGAAAAGAGTGTACACAGGACACAGAAAAAGACAAATGTGCGAGTGCAAAGTAAAATACGCAGGCTGCTACATGCTCAAAATGGATTTCTAAGAACCTGCTCAAGAAAGGTTATCCTCTTCAACACGGCCTGCTGTTTACCCTGGCATTATAAACACTTTATTCTTTACACTATATACAGTATTCGTCAAATTTTATACAATAAAGTGTTGCCTTAACAAAGAAAAAAACAAAGACAGGAGTAGTCGAGTCGACTATGCATGCTATGAGTTGTGAATACAAAATGCTTGTATACTTAAAAATACTGTAACTAAAATGTACAAAATGTAACAGCGCTTCACAGACCTGACTGGCATCGCTTATGCATTCATTCCTATCACCTTTAGCTCCGCCGGCCAGCACATTCTGTAACAGCACAAGCCCCCATTTTTCTACCTTCTGTACATTTTAGTAATGCAACTAAATTGCTGGGAATTTGTTTGTTTGGAAATGACTTAACTGCATAACTAATAGAAAGCAGTTAGCCGTTTTACCATGGCTCTTAAATGCACTTCTAGTGTTATACATAAGTTAACCTTCAAATCTCTTTTTTTGACAAATGCAAGGCCACATATTTAAGTTCTCCTTGCATTATTTTTATTACAGTAAGTGAATATAATTATAATAGTTCTAAACACATAATCACTTTGGTATTAAAAGTTCAACAAAAACACTTTCCATTTTTGCATGAAGAGAAGAAAATGTCATAACTCAGAAAGTACCTTCAGCATCCTGATCTCCCTCAAAGCAATCTTTTTAATAACCGGGTCATCTTCTGATTCTACAAACTTCTTGATTGCTACAATCTGGCCAGTATCCTTGTTTCGACACTTGAACACCACTCCATAGGAACCCTCTCCAATTTTGCCGATCTTCTCATACTTCTCCATGGCTTAACAGGATGAAGAACTACTTGTCAGTGTCAGTAAAAAAAAAAAAAAAACACTTCACTGTTGGCGGAGAAAATACTTGAAGCTCTCCAAGCAAAACAGCCTGCTTCTCATGGGCACTGCACTCCGTCTTTGTTGGAGAAGGGCCTGGCTGGGCTCACAAGCAGCACACTTGATCTGGAGGCTTTCCTGTATGCACAAAAAAAATCTAATTATTATACACATCAAGTTCAATGGATGAATTGCAGTATATTGTTTATAAGAACTACAGTATCACATTTATTCATGCTTATGTTTTCAGTAAAAGATTAACAACAATAAGCTAATAAACAACATCGGTACTGAAATTATACAAGATCAAATTCACTACACAAGAAACGGTATATAATCCATCGATTCATCTATTTTCTTAGCCAGTGTATCAGGGCAGGGTTAAGAAGAAGCAGTACATAATCTAATCTAATCTAACATAATATATAATATGAACAATACTGCTGTCTAAACCCCAGTTCGGGGAGATTGTGGAGGAGCTTTTTTTCCCCCCACAGTCCTTATGCATCTTGAATGGTCCAGAACTACATTGTGCCATATTGTTAACTTTTACATTAAGTTACTTAGCATTTATCACATATTTAAAATTCTATGAAGGATTTTTGATTTTTATAAAGTCATTTTTTATTGTTATTGTCCTTTTATATTCTTCTTACAGGCACATTCACTGGAGCTGAGCAACTACGCATTTAACAACATATTGTACTATAAGTATAATTTGTATGTAACAAATATATAATATAATATCCATTCATCTTCTTAACCCGCTAATCTTGGGCAGAGTCTCAACAGTCTGCAAGAGAGGAATACCACTTGGACAGGACGCCAGTTCATTTCAGAGATAATATAATATAATATAATATATTTGACTCTGCTTTGGACTTAGTCGATTCAAATCAATGACTTATAGTGAATTCTCTTAGCGTGCTTTGTTCCAATGCAAGATCCCATAGGAACAGCGGTGGGCTAACCCTGCAGTCTCCCATGATGGGACACCATGCTGCTCCAGTGACCTCTTAAGCACCCTACAGCTGCTCATTCTGGAAAGTTTAGGATGCCCATTAACTAAATGTGAACATTTTTGGTGTGGGCAGAAATCTAGAGATCCTGGAGAAAACGTCAACAGACTCAAGAAAAGTCTAATAGCACATTAAAATACCATGAATGCACAAATGGAAGAGATTAGGATTGAGCTGAATAATTGTGTAATTCGTTTATGTTGTTGCATAACAAAAGAGATCATTTAAAATAAATGCTTGCTTAAAGATGTGTGGTATTAAAATAAAGGTGTAACGATAAAATGTACATGAAATCTGCTATATTTTGTAAAATTTTAAATTCAAGCAGTTACGTTACACATACAGTATATAAGTAGATTCCCTAAAAATTCATCATGCATGATGATTAAAAATAATCAATATGTCCTAAATAAAATACATGTAAATAATATCCTTATTAAAATACTACAATAATAAAAAATACACTGTCCCTTTGTTATAACTGATTAAAGTAATGCATACATTTATCAGTAAATTTTCTAATCCTTTCACCCATTAAGAAAATAATCTGCATTATGAGACTTCAGTTTTTTCCAAAAATGACAAAAAAATAAATAAATGCATAAACTGTAAGCCTGGTAAAATGTGGTCATTCCCACTGATAAAAAAGAAATTCAGATAGATAGATATGAAAGGCACTATAGATAGATAGATAGATAGATAGATAGATAAAGAAAGGCACTACATGATAGATAGATAGATAGATAGATAGATAGATAGATAGATAGATAGATAGATAGATAGATAGATAGATAGATAGATAGATTCTTTATTTGTCCCCAGAAGGAAATTTTGTTTTTTACAAAAGCTCAATAAATAAAAAAAACGCAAACAATATTAGGGTAAAGGAAAAAAATGAAAAAGAAAAACTAAGAAAGAAATACCGCCTTCGAAGTAAACGAGACCTATAAGTGTATCCGTAAATACTGTAAAGGAGAAGTTAGAGATAACCAACTAATACCGATACCGTATAAACTAAACCACGAACCCCTGCTGTTTGTGACCCGTGTCTGCGGTGGTCTGCTTTCTTTCTGATGACACACAAGCCAACGTGCGGGTTTAACAAAGCTTCACACCAGCAGTAGTTCGGGGGTCTTGGCACTAAAGGACGTTTCACCTGCAGTAGCGGCATACACACTGGAATATCACATCAGGCCATCACAGGAGGTTCTGCTTGGAAGTAAAAGTACTCGAAATGTATAAAGTTACGCCAACACAGCGCGTGTTTTATGGTCCTCGTTATCCTCAAACCTGTCCCAGCGCCTCTCGGTTTTCTACCTCGGTTGTCCTCGTGTCAATTTAACTCGCTTCTGACAGTTCCTCGTAATATTGTACCTGTTAGACTAAAATTGAACTCTTTTTTACAGCACCTTGTGGATGCATTCTCTGTAAGATGACACTATCTAGAAAAAAATTAATCTGACTAACTGGAGACTTCAATTCGGCAGTGAAAGCACGGAGCTGTTGTTTCAAGTTGGTTATTTGAAAATGTGCCATTTGATTCCTATAACGTTTTTAGAAGCGACATCCACAACAAACATTTACTGTTGTACAAGCCCTAACTACTAAGTTGTCCGATGGGGTCAGTGCTGTCCAGCTCGGAGCTCCGAGACTCTCATGCCCTCTGGACTCCCTGCTGCGGACAGATGCCCACAGGGCACACTTGAGACGCGGCGTTCAAAAGTGAAAATGCCGCCCTGGGCACCAAGCACACGCCCCTCTCTTTCTCTATTCACATATGAGCCGAAAGTGACGAGGGATGTTATCCTTTGCAGCTCTAACATAACTATTGTTTTACAACTCCAAAAGCCTTTCGTATATACTCAGTTTTACACATAAGCCGTTATTCGTGAATACCCGACCAGCATTTAACCGTCAAAGTTTTGAATGCAAATGTACTCACAAATTACCGGGCGGCCGCTGATGTTTCTGATCAGTTTAAAGCGACTTGTTTTTTTTGCGCGGTGTCGCTGGGATGTAGATTGAATGATCACCGTTATGTTTGCTAGTTTATGGAATCTGTAATGCACATGTTGTGCGCGTTCGTTGGCTACCAGAAGCCCATTCCACCGACGCGTGTGGCGCGCACCTCCGTTCCAGTCACCTTCGGGTGGTCGCGCTCTCGTTTCGGTGTGCTTTCTGTCATTCCATCTTCACAGATATACAGTACTTCGAATCAGAAGGTAGATGAAAAGAAGAATTAACAGCCAAGCTGGCCCACAGAAAAGACACAGAATGGATGCAGGTACCCAGAACTCCTCCGCAGCAGATCCTCCACCCCGACACCAAGCGCCGCCACAGGAAGCCTGGCACTCGCTCCGCGAAACAAACGGGTGAGGCGCCCCGGGTTCAGGATTCAGATCGCGTCCAGCGCCACGGTGGGTCTCCAAACAAAACGTGAGTCAGTCTTCGACCGCCGTTGATGCATACGCCTGTAAATAACTATCGGAGTGAGGAGAGCCGTGACTGCCGCCTCTCCTTGTCCGGCCCCTAAAGGACTAGCCGCGCAATTAGCCCCTCCTCGGACGTATCTACACCTGCGACGAGCCGCTCGTCCAATGGCCATGACTCCCTTGGCTGTGTGCCCAGCTCCTTTTAACAGGGTCTCGACACTAATTACTACTTTCATTCCGAGTGTGCCACGACGGGCAACTGGTTCGAAAAATCAAGGAAACGTGGACCCTCGAAAGCGCCGAACAATTGGACATCTTTACAGTGCAGTCGGACTGCAGAGAAGATTAAGGGATATGAAGGGCGCAATCGTATATTATAGTTAGGTAAATAGACAGAGCCATCAAAGACACTATATGACACAGAGATGTAGCTATGAAAGAAACTAGACTAGGTAAATAGATATGAATGGCACTATAAGATAGTTATGAAAGGAACTGTACAAGGTACATTGATACGAAGGCACTGAATGATAGAGTGGTTATTATAATGATCTGTTATTATAGTGCCATATATATATATATATATATATATATATATATATATATATATATATATATATATATATATATATATATATATATATAAAGATATATACATACGAGGGGCGTTCAAATATAAGCAGGAATTTATGAGCTACGCTTTATTTATTGAATATAATGAAACGACTTCCACATTATTTTCTGAGTAGTCTCCTGCCCCTACAATAAATACACTTGTTCCAGTGTTCAGGAAGCTCCTAAATCCCAGAAGAGTTCAAGTCTTTTCACTTCATGTTGACCCATTCTTGCTCAGCGTCAGTAACCTCGTCATTCGACTTGAAATACCTCGCTCCTAAAACTTCCTTAAGTGGACCGAAGAGATGACAGACCCTCCCTGAATGCCTTGCTCCAATCATTCCCTCTAGACTGAGAGAGAGAGAGAGAGAGACATTCATCCCCAAAGTCTGGAATAAACCTGGGATGGAATAACTCCTTCATTTGTTAAAAACTGATTAATAATGCACTGCACACCACTACTGTGTATCTCCTGCTCTGACATGATGAATACAGTACAACGCACAGGAAGGGGGGAAAGAGCAGCTAGCACTACTAACAAGTTTAAAGATGCAAGTGTTTGTCCAATGAGTCATGTCTACCTTGCACAATTTATAAGAACAGAACATGAAAATTCTCTCTCTATATTTATTACAAATCTCACCTCTCTCTACAGTTATTCATATTATTATTTAATATCTATTGTACACTGTGAGACATTTCACAATGAACAGGTAACTGAAGCCTATGGTGTTTCTAACATCGGTATTCTCATCTTGCCTCCAATTGTTATTTTTCTTTTCCAAAGGTGCGTATACACATTTCTGGTTCATAATACTTTGGTGTGATTTACAGCCATAAAATACTTTTCGAAACACAGCTGGCTATAAAAACGTTTACAAGTTACTGACTTAGTGGGGTGGTCAAACCTTGGTAAATGGCAGTCTTTTATTAATGTTTTTTCAGTTCATATAATATCCTTAACATTTTCATTAAAAATAACCTGTTTTCGGATGTCTGCTGTAGAAAGATGTATTACTTCAAATCCAGTGCCAGTGTTATTTTGCACTCTAGGCCAAGCTTATTAGTGCGCCAAACCGACTGTTCTGTAGCTAACTTATGCAGCTGCAACCAATGATCTGTGCCCACATTCACCTTAATGGTGGCTCCAGCCTTGTTCAAATGTCAAGTAAACGTGCAGTTTGGACAGGGGTGGCCAAACCTTTTCATGAAGTGTAGATCTCTGAGCTACACTACGACTGCTTACATACACAATAAGCCAGGTCCACAGAGGCCGAGCGAGGACACACACAGCCCCCCAAATTGATAGTGTGTTATAAATGATCTGTAAACACAATACACATGACGCATCAAGAATGGCAACACAGAAGGAAGGAGACACTCCCATGATATTAATGACTAACCAAAACATACAAAAACGTGATATCAGAACCATTCAGTGGTGTCACAGAGGGTTTCACTGGGAGCTGCACTATAATTTACAACAGACAGAATTTAAAATTACTTTTAATTTGCATTTCTCATCCACTATTCAGAGTTAACCCAGCTTTTGGAATATTACTAGGTTGTTTTATGTAGGAGACTGCTATATGATCTGAGATGACTACTGTTTTGCAAATCTCCTTATTTATCATGTGCACTTAGTTGGCTATTTTTCCAGTAACAAAGGGTGACTTTTGGAGATGTGGCCCACTCTTACCACTCTTTTTGTTGTTGTTGTTGTGTTCCTTTCCCTTTCCGTCCTCCTTCTCCTCCAAAAAGAAAATAGAATATACATGCATCACGCCCAGGAACTGAACCCGCAACTTCTACTTTAAGGACAGATATGCTAACCACTACACCACCGCTTCTTGTTATTGTTTAGGAAAAAAAATCTCACTTTTCTATTTCTTCAGAGTTACACATTGGGCAAAATAAAATTATACCATAGTTTGTAAAGTAATTCCACATATAAGGGCCACTTCTACATTTATCTTCCACCTCAATCCCTTGATCTTGTTCAAATCATACAGTATGATGTACAGTATCAACTGAGAAAGACCTACGGACCAGGTTTGGAGGTAGCATAGTGGATAGAATACAAGCCCATCAACCATGAGGCATGGGACCGTAAATGTTTCCTCTATTATAAATAACATTATTTATTAGTCAGTCTTGTACGCTGCCGCTCGTCAGGTTTTCAATGATGCACACTTTGCTGCATATGCTTTACTTGAGTCAACAACAAAATGATTCTAATTATTTCACTTAAGTCTTACATATTCGACATTTATATCTAAACTCTTGCTATTCAAAGTGAGAGGCTAAAATACACAGTCTCAATAAGATCTCTCACACTTCAAAAAGAAGATGGGTGCAAAACAGATTGTTTTCCTACTGCCACCTTATACTTGCTTTTCACGTACAATAAGTGCATACAATACAGATAAAGAAAATTATTTCAAAAATATACAAAAAACCCTTACTATCTTTGACATGAAGTGAACCCTTTGCTTTTCATTTAATGGTCAGATTTCCTAACCTCTATAACCACAGTTTCTGAAGTGATTCTACAGTGGTGTGAAAAACTATTTGCCCCCTTCCTGATTTCTGATTCTTTTGCATGTTTGTCACACAAAATGTTTCTGTTCATCAAACACATTTAACCATTAGTCAAATATAACACAAGTAAACACAAAATGCAGTTTTAAATGATGGTTTTATTATTTAGGGAGAAAAAATCCAAACCTACATGGCCCTGTGTGAAAAAGTAATTGCCCCCTGAACCAAATAACTGGTTGGGCCACCCTTAGCAGCAATAACTGCAATCAAGCGTTTGCGATAACTTGCAATGAGTCTTTTACAGCGCTCTGGAGGAATTTTGGCCCACTCATCTTTGCAGAATTGTTGTAATTCAGCTTTATTTGAGGGTTTTCTAGCATGAACCGCCTTTTTAAGGTCATGCCATAGCATCTCAATTGGATTCAGGTCAGGACTTTGACTAGGCCACTCCAAAGTCTTCATTTTGTTTTTCTTCAGCCATTCAGAGGTGGATTTGCTGGTGTGTTTTGGGTCATTGTCCTGTTGCAGCACCAAAGATCGCTTCAGCTTGAGTTGACGAACAGATGGCCGGACATTCTCCTTCAGGATTTTTGGTAGACAGTAGAATTCATGGTTCCATCTATCACAGCAAGCCTTCCAGGTCCTGAAGCAGCAAAACAACCCCAGACCATCACACTACCCCCACCATATTTTACTGTTGGTATGATGTTCTTTTTCTGAAATGCTGTGTTCCTTTTACGCCAGATGTAACGGGACATTTGCCTTCCAAAAGTTCAACTTTTGTCTCATCAGTCCACAAGGTATTTTCCCAAAAGTCTTGGCAATCATTGAGATGTTTCTTAGCAAAATTGAGACGAGCCCTAATGTTCTTTTGCTTAACAGTGGTTTGCGTCTTGGAAATCTGCCATGAAGGCCGTTTTGCCCAGTCTCTTTCTTATGGTGGAGTCGTGAACACTGACCTTAATTGAGGCAAGTGAGGCCTGCAGTTCTTTAGACGTTGTCCTGGGGTCTTTGTGACCTCTCGGATGAGTCATCTCTACGCTCTTGGGGTAATTTTGGTCGGCCGGCCACTCCTGGGAAGGGTCACCACTGTTCCATGTTTTTGCCATTTGTGGATAATGGCTCTCACTGTGGTTCGCTGGAGTCCCAAAGCTTTAGAAATGGCTTTATAACCTTTACCAGACTGATAGATCTCAATTACTTCTGTTCTCATTTGTTCCTGAATTTCTTTAGATCTTGGCATGATGTCTAGCTTTTGAGGTGCTTTTGGTCTACTTCTCTGTGTCAGGCAGCTCCTATTTAAGTGATTTCTTGATTGAAACAGGTGTGGCAGTAATCAGGCCTGGGGGTGGCTACGGAAATTGAACTCAGGTGTGATACACCACAGTTAGGTGATTTTTAACAAGGGGCAATTACTTTTCACACAGGGCCATGTAGGTTTGGATTTTTTTTTCTCCCTAAATAATAAAAACCATCATTTAAAAACTGCATTTTGTGTTTATTTGTGTTATATTTGACTAATGGTTAAATGTGTTTGATGATCAGAAACATTTTGTGTGACAAACAGGCAAAAGAATAAGAAATCAGGAAGGGGGCAAATAGTTTTTCACACCACTGTATATGAAGTCCTCTTCTACATGATCTTCCACCTTAATCCCTTGCTCTTGTTCAAATCATACAGTATGATGTAGAGTATCAACTGAGAAAGACCTACCAACCAGCATTGGAGGTAGTGTAGTGGATAGCATACACATCCATTAGCCAAGAGGCCCGAGATCAATTCCCATTTATGACGTTAAATGTTTCCTCTAAGAAAAATAAAATTATTTAGTTGTCAGTATTGTATGCTACTGCTAGTCAGGTTTTCAATGATGCACACTTTGCTGCATATGCTTTACTTGAGTCAACAACAAAGTGATTCTAATTATTTCACTAAAGACTTAAATATTCGACATTTCTATCTAAACTCTTGCTATTCAAAGTGAGAGGCTAAAGAAACGCATTCTCTATATCATCTCTCACTAAGAGTTCTAGAAACTAGAAACCTCTTGAGCCGAAAGAAGATGGAAGAGAGTAGTCACCAAACAGCATCTATTACATTCATGTCATTTCGTTTTTTCGATCTTTAAAAAGATCAGACTTGCACTTGAAATGATAGTTTCCAGGATGAAATGCACATGTGTGATAATACGTACATACAGTACAGTGGCTCTATGCATTATTCTGCACTGTGGCTCCATTCACATTCGTTTACGGTTCTTTCTGACGTTTTACATATATTTTCTGAAACTTCAGCTCATCTTATACAAACTCTATACACAATAGCCACAAACACTCACACAACCCAAAACATGCCACACACCTGACAATAAAGTACACACTGCATTCATAGCCATTCTCTTCCTAAGAAAGGTTATTTTTGCATCAGAACTTTACACACAAACCATCACATGAATAGCTTGTAATTTCTATATAAGCACACCACACATGAGAGCACACATTCCATTTTACAGTTTGCAGTTTGGGAACAGTCCAGGATCACAGCCAATCGATTTAAAATCCAAGTGATAGAAATCTACCAGTAACTTGGTGTCCAAAGGATTACAATGATACTTTCACACTGACACCTCATACCTGCTCCTGCTGATAGATTGGGTCCCATCCACTGATAATATAGACAATAATAAATATAAACAGATACAAGTTTTACATGGCTGGGAACTGAACCCATTACCACTGGTTTAAGGGCAGGTACCCTACTCACTACACCAACTTTACAACTTTCAAAATTTCAAAAAATGGCCTCCATCTGCACCCAAATAGATAGATAGATAGATAGATAGATAGATAGATAGATAGATATGAAAGGCACTATATGATAGATAGATAGATAGATAGATAGATAGATAGATAGATAGATACTTTATTAATCCCAAGGGGAAATTCACGGCTCTATTCAATAAGGGCGTGCACAAAAAGGCGAGCTTCAAAAGGGCGACCTCAATTGGGCGCGGCGAATAAAGGCGCACATAGATAATTTAGTTCAAATATTTCGTTCAAAAAAAACAACGAAATGTACAGAGCTTTAGAAAGAGTTCATTTGAAGTTCATGCATTAATTAATTGGATGTTTTAATATTCTTGCTTTCACCTTTTTATATGTTCAATCATTGCCTTTATCTAATAAGTTTTCTTCACAAATTTGTTCCAGAAAAGTTTGTTAGGAGTTCATACATTAATTAATTGGATGTTTTAATATTCTTGCTTTCGCCTTTTTATACGTTCGATCATTGCTTTGATCTAATAAATTTTCTGTAATAATTTTGTTGCGTTTACCTTTATTCGCTGCACCCAATTGAGGTCGCCCTTTTGAAACTCACCTTTATTTACGCACCCTTATTGAAGAATACCATGGTAATGTAGTGGTTAACATAAATGGTTATCAACCAGAAAGTATAAGTTCAATTCCAATGTAAGACAGACACATTTCTCTTTAATAACAAATGTACCTTCCATTAGTCCTCACCAAGTCTGTTACTTTTTCCCATGATACACACATAGCTGTGTAAATATCACTTGAATAAGCCTCATTCTACACTCATGGCTCAATGACTCCCACCATCGTAATGTGATTCTTGTTAGCTCAAAGCAAAAGTAGACCATTCACATTTATCAGCACTATCATGATATTCACAGTGAGCAGCCACCAGAACCAAACATTAAGAATATCTCTTATAATTCAAAAAGCAGAGTAGACCACAATACGTGCAGATGGAGTACTTGAGATGTTAAGTATGAAGCTGAAGGGATCATTGATGTACTACAGTAGAACTTGAAAGGGTTCACAGTTTAATTTAATTGTCATAAATTAGAAATCCTTCTTCTAACCCTACTTATCCAGAAACAGGGATTCAGAGAAGATGGAGTGTATCCACACAAGTAATGGGAACAAGGATTAATCACTGAACAAGGCACCAGCCATTCCCAATGAGGACACTCACATCAAAGAACAATTTTGTATCAACAGTTCAGTGAACCTGCATATCTACGGACTGTGAGAAGAAACCAGAGAATTTGGAGAAAACTGACACAGGGAAAACATGCAAACTCCACAAAGGGCACAACCAGTATTTGAATCTCACCACTGAATGGATTTCAAAATCCCACTGTTACCAAAACAGCCTTTCCTTTTCCTCTCTGCCTCTCTCCTTACTCTCCAACGTCGTCGGTTGCCTCAATGGTGCTCTTCAGTTTCCTTTATATTCAGTTGACTGCTCAAGTGGAGTAACAATGTGGAAACTTATTGGTTGAAACCTATCTGACAAACATGTCTAATTCATCCATTGTGTGCCTTTTCCCCTTATACTGTATATGTACACTCCAAAGGTACAATCTGTTGTGATAGTGGAGCTTTAGCAGTAGTTCCTGTAGCCTAGTGGTCAAAATACTGTGAAAATGGTTGGCCATGTACGTTATGACCCTGAAAGTCATGGGTTCTATACCCTCTTCTGACACACAATGGTCAATTCTTTTTGTTACTTCAGTCTAATGCCTCTTACTGTATTTGATTGATATCAGGAGAAGAACGCCTCAATGAGGTTCAGAAAGGGAGAATATGGTGGAACATCTACAACAGAGAAAGTTGGGTGTTCCAGAAACCAAACCTCAACATTTGCCGCCCCATGAAAAGTTACATTGACAAGTGTCTCAAATTCATCCATCCCCCATATATATGTATGCATACTCTGATGGTACGACCTATTAAAAAACACTTTCAATGTCCAACACAACTGCAGAGTGAGTCTCTTGTCTCTGCTTACCCTCCTCTGCTCTCCCAGGCCTCAAGGAGTGACTCCTCTTAGACGTGAACCTGTGGGTTGAGATTGCATGAATCACTGAGAATCAATGATCACTTCCCTCTACACAACCTGACCTGGAGACCATGATTTTTTACTATTTCTCCATATCTATTATGTATATTTAATGTCATTTGAAGAGAAGCACACCACACATCAAAAAACACAGTTTTCGTGTTACATTTTGATAATAGTCCAGGATCACAGACATTCCATTGAAAATCCAAGTGATACAAATGTAGTCTTTAGTTACTTAGTGTCTAAAAGATTACAATGATATAATGAAACATCATACCTGCTCCAGAAATAACAATATGCAATTCCTGATAGAACATGGCCTCACTCACTTATAATATAGATCATGAAAACATTTTAAACAAAAGCAAGTTTTAATATCATGGCTGGGAATCAACCCCATTAGCACTACTTTAAGGGCAGGTATTCTACTCACTACACCATATCTCAATGCTGGCTTGGGTTGGGATATTTCACACATTTCTATTTTTTTTCAAACACAGAAAGGCCTCCGTCTGCCCTCAAACAGACTGAAAAAGAGTTGAGTAAGAACTTAACACAAATATGAAGTAAAGTTCAACAATTAGTGTCCACCTCAATCTCTTCTTGTTCTTTGTTCAAATACCACAGTATCGACTGAGACAGTGACTGAGGCCAGGTATGGTAGTGTAGTGGTAGTGTAGTGGGTAGGATGCACATCTCTCAACCAGGAAGTGAGAGTTCCATTCCCATCCACGACTGACAAAATTTTTCGTAAATAGAAAATAACCTTACATATACCTGTCATTACTCCACACCACTTCTTCTGGGATTTTCCATGACTGTAACAATGTTTTTTAAGGACAGTCTAAGGTTCCTCAAGGATTTTCAAGAAATGGGCAGAACATGCACAATCCTACAGGGCTCTCAACATCAATGTGATTTGATTTTATGTAATCAGAGCCATCTGTATGAAAGTCATCTCCGCCAGTACCAGACCACGCTTCCCTATTTTGGAATGAGATCTTCAGTTTTACAGGCAAATCCTCAATTACAAAATAGTTCATATTTAGTGACAAAACAAAGCTATATGCACTATTATAAAAATAATAACAAGCTTGAACACATTTCATTATTGAGGTGTGCAATTGTCCCTCTTTACCACTAGAGCCACCACACAATTCTCCAGTCTAATAACTGCCAAACCAACAGCAAGTGGCATCTGTTCTCACTAATGGCCCATCATCGAGGCATCCTCATAACACAACTTCCATCAACTACACCAAGAACGCTTAGGAAAAAAATGTTCGCCTAAACCGGCCACACAATGCATTTCCAGGAATATATTCAATGAACAAGGTCTCCGGAAAATGCTTTGCTAAATTTCACCAATGAACACTAAGGATGAACATGCAGATTCCACCTCTTAAACTCAAATGTAATTTTTATTTTATTATTTTTTATTATGGTGTTAATGTCCATGCTTTGTGCAGCACTCAGAATGGGCCTGTCCATGCAAATGAAGGGCTGGATAGGCCTCATAAATAGCACCACTAACCAATTGTATGGAATGAACACTAAGAGGGGGCAGTGCTCCGGACAGGAATAAAGAGACAGGATCATGATTGGCATGTACAGTGAGGTGTGAAATGGAAGGACAAAGTTCAGGGAAGCTCAAGAAAGACACAAAGCTGAAAGGTTAGTACTCACTGTAAAGCTCCAGTGATGGTGCCAGGTGCTGTGGTTGTGAGTGTAGAACTAGAAGCAAAAAAGGGAGGAAGACAAAAGTAGACTCAAAAACAATATTACTTGCCTAGTGGTAAAAATAAAAAACAAAATCTACAAACATTGTATAAAGAAAAGTTCTTATTTACACAGCACTTATGATACATCTGATTAACAGCACTACAACTAACACCCACTCACTTATTAAACATCACAGGCAAAGCTACAAAATAGAGCTAGTTTACAAATAAGAAGTCTTATTCTATGAACCAGTTATTTACCAGAGTTTTATTCTGTATAAATGTTTGTAACTTCGAGATAATACTCAAGAGACAGGTCTGTTTGAAGACCACACCATTTATCTGTTCTTTGATTAGTGTAATGAAAATGCTTTATACCTGTGCAATGTAAATGAACCCATCTTGTAAAAGAGGCTGCTCTGTTGAGACAAGTGAGTCTGCCATGCTGCACTAAACAAGACCACAAAGTGGCACCATTTTTAAAGTAACACAAGAACATTCATCTTTGGATTCATTTTGAACAGCGGCTCATGACTATTCTTTATTTACGGAGCATTTTCGCTAACATAACCAATCATGGAATCCCAAGAGGTTTATTTTCTACATGAATCCTGTTCACTTCTGTTAACGGAAGTTTTGGTCTACTCTGTTCATAGGTTAAGAGATCACAGTTACTATGGGAGTGGGACCTCATATTACCATAACATCCATCCATATGAGCTGTGATGCTCTGTGTAAGAAAGGTCTCTATACTTCTTTAGAAGGCTGGCGTCCTTTAACATCTGCAATAAGATGCTGCAGATGTTCTACCAGACGGTTGTGGCGAGTGCTCTCTTCTACGCGGTGGTGTGCTGGGGAGGCAGCATAAAGAAGAAGGACATCTCATGCCTGGACGAACTGGTGAGGAAGGCAGGCTCTATTGTAGGCATAAAGCTAGACAGTTTAACATCTGTAGCAGAGTGATGGGCGCTAAGCAAACTCATGTCAATCATGGTGAATTCACTGCATCCACTGAACAGTATCGTCTCCAGACAGAGGAGCAGCTTCAGCGACAGACTGCTGTCACTGTCCTGCTCCACTGACAGACTGAGGAGATCGTTCCTCCCCACACTATGCGACTCTTCAATTCCACCCGGAGGAGTAAACACTAACATCATTCAAAGTTATTGTCTGTTTTTACATGCATTTTTATTACTCTTTAATTTATTATTGTTTTTTTTTTGTATCAGTATACTGCTGCTGGATTATGTGAATTTCCCCTTGGGATTAATAAAGCATCTATCTATCTATCTATCTATCTATCTATCTATATCTATCTATCTATCTATCTATCTATCTATCTATCATATAGTGCCTTATCTATCTATCTATCTATCTATCATATAGTGCCTTATCTATCTATCTATCTATCTATCTAATGTGAATAATGTTGCATCAATGCCACAATGTTTTCCAAAATGTAATATACAGGTCATAAAATGAGTTATTCCAAATATCATATATACCTACGTCTGTGTTTTCTTGTTTTTTTTGACATCATAGACCATAAGGTGTATACTAATTCAGCGTGAGCAGGAACACTCAATAAAACTGAATAAAAAAAAATTCAAGTGAAGGCCAGATATGAAGAAGGCAGATTCACCAGAATTTGTGTGTCAGCTTTAATCCTTCCAGATCAGAGAATTTCCAGTTCCCTTGCCTCAAAATACCACTCACATCTACAGTTATTCCTAGTTTCAAATACAAACTGACAGTGTCAGATCTGGGGTGGAGGGGGGTTGGGGTGGTAGTATATATCATGATCGTGAGTGAGAGAATAAAAGTAAAAAAAAAAGACGCTAATTTTTACAAGTACTATAAATTTACAGATTTACAGTGGCTGTTACAGACGCAAATCAAATGTATGTTTTATTGTATAATATTAACAATAGGAGCAGCTCACTACTCTAAACGGTAAATTTGGGAGGCAGTCAGGATACGATCTGGTGACCTCTTAATTACAAGTCAGCAGTTCGTACTGCTGCACCACGCAAGCTGTCGTATTGTATTTGCACCTTTTGTGAAAGTGTTTATTTGATATTTGGACTTCAGGCTTCACATATTATACATTTTATGTGTACATTTTGTCATTTATTACTAAAACATGAAAAACATTTCTGCTTTAACGATGTATTTACATAGATTGTTGTAGACACGGAACACACATGAAATGTATGTATTCTAAATGATGGTCTATTATTTACCCTCTACAACTCCAGCAATTCACTCCAAAATCAACACTGAGCACTGAGAACCTTCTTCTGAGCAGCAGCAGTGGGTGAGGGGATGGGATTGCAGGCTGCTTGTGTTGACGACACATTTACAAGACAAAAGACGCTGATGGAGAGGTGCAAAGAGATTTAAGGTGGGCTGGGACTACAAGTTTTTCGTAGGCTTTGGTAATTCTAGTGTTAAGTGAGGCATCTTAAAAGTATTATAAGTATGTATAGTTGGATTCCTTATCATGATGCCTTTCGGGATAAGATTTTCCTTTTTGCATTTAGTGAGGAAGAGCCAAAGTAGCGTTCACAATCGTCACTCTCACCTTTTATATGTTGTGTATTCCTGAATCCACTGGGTGTGATGAAATGAGAGGTACAGTACATGTCAAATCTGTAAAAGTAAGTACATTTAGAGAAAATTACGTTACTGATCTCAAACTAAGAAGTGCTCTGAAGGCAAATTGCTGAAGAAAGGTACACTGGTGGTCTTAAATGTCTTTTCCTTCTGGTTGAGAGAAAACAAGTTTTTACTTTGGATTTCTTGTACCCTTGTTTTGAGTTAATCCAGCTTTTGGAATTTTACCGGATTGTTGTAGGTATAGACAGTGCTACACTGCTTGAGATAATGGTCATCATAATCTCTTCCTTAATTTGTAATCTTTTAAATATCTTTGTTTATCAGATTGAGTATTTTCCAAGCAACAAAATATGTCAAACAATGACTTTTGAATTATTGTGAAAATGAAGAGGTTTTGGACCATCAGGACTCTCCTTAGTGCTGGCCATCTGAGCATCGAGGCAAGTAGGGCCTTAGTCAGCGAGGTGTCCAAGAGCCAATAGTCAAACAGAGCCTGAGAAGTCCTCTGCTGAGACAAGAGAACCCGTTGGAAGGACAGCAATCTCAGCAGCACTCCATCGATGAGGCATTCATGGTAGAGTGCCAGACAGAAGCCGCTTTGGAGTAAGAGGCATATGACAGCATATGAAAGACACTAAAAGCACAAGGAAAAAGATTCCCAGGTCTGAAGAGACAAAAATTAAATGCTTTGGGCATAAGTCCAAGCACTATGTCTGGTGAGCACCATACGCTGCTCGTCACTTGCCTAATGCCATCCTTGTGGTGGTGACAGAATCATGTCGTGGGGGTGCTTCACAGTGGCAAGGACAGGGACACCAGTCAGAATTGGGGGCGGGATGAGTACAGCAAAATAGAGAGAGGTCCTTGAAGAAAAACTGCCGCAGAGTGCAGGAGACGCCACACTGAGGTGACAGTTCAATGACCAAGCCAAGACAACGCTGGGGTGGCTTTGGGAGATGTCTCTCACTGTTCTTGAGTGGTCAAGCCAAAGCCCAGGAATAAACCACTTAGAACATGTGTGCGGAGACGTGAAGATGGCAGTTCACAGACGCTTCCCATCTAGTCTAATGTCGCTTGAGAGGATCTGCTATGAAGCATGGGATAAACTACTACTAAATTCATGTGTGCAAAGCTTGTAGAAACCTCTATCCAGCAGGGGGCACTAGCTTCCTTGTTTGAATGAGTTCTTTTGTAATTAATGCATGTTACACAACCTAAAACTATATAGAAATATTATTAAAAGGCAATACCCTTAGTGATATGGCGGTAAGAACTCACATTGGAGAAATAACTTAGCTTTCTTTAATGACAGTTTATGCGGCATAACAGACAAGGAAGCCATGACAAGACCATTACCGAAGTGGGACCTCGATGTATACAGTCTGCCATTTTCATCACTGCACTGGAGGCAAATTTCAGGATCAGATGATGTTATCTCCCATCCGTCCGTCGGCTTCAAAGGTGTGCCGGGCAATGTTGCAGGGCTTTATACCCTTTCTCCATGTACAGCCCCCCACTTAGGTAAATCATGCCATTCCAAACAAGGCAAAGAAGATCCAATGTCATGCTGACTCTGACACACACAGATGGTACAATGCCCATTTCCCAGTTGCCCCTTTCTTGTCTTTTAATGCTTGCCTAGCAGTTCTGAATGATGAGCCCCTGTGTGCTAAATCTGGCCTTGTGTTATATTATGACTTATATTCAGTTTACAAAACCTTACCCATGACAACTCAAAGGTGTAATCTGAAAAACTTTCTGAAAGCATTTGTGAACTGTCTCATTATGGGGAGTGAAGACCAATAGGCAAAAAAGGTAAATATATCCATTTAAAATGAAATTTATACCACAAAAAAGGTTTGCAGAAAGTGAGGTGGTCTGAATACTTTCTGAATCCACTGTACTGTATGCCTTATTGTTTAAAGAAGCGCCTCAAACTCTCTTTTCCCCGTTCAGAAGCTTACATGAAACCACTGCATGTCATAAATCCAGTCAGGCAAAAGGTGGAGGTTTCATTTTAATTATTACCTTACCTCAGTTATTAGAAAACACGGTCAAACTGGGCCTTCATTTTCATGAGTGCGGCTTTATTTCACCTCTGGCCATCCTCACCGGAGGCCTGTTGAAAGCCACAAGGTTCCTTTTTCTTAAGCTTTTGTGTAACGAGAGGCACCTTCTGCACCTGCTACCACTTAGCGTGCCTGATAAGGCTATCTCTGAGCATTTGTCGGAAAAAAATACAATATCAAGGAAAACAGATTTCCCCCCATTTGTGTCTCTGAGAAACTAATTAGTGTCCTTCCCGATGCTGCTAATTAATTTGTGTTTTGCGGCCTAACAACAATGGTCTGACATAAGAATGAGCTGCTTTTCCCAGTAGGGAGGATTCTCTGTGACACCACCCGCATAAACATTAAATTAGTCTACTAAAGAAAACTGCAATCAGAACAATATTTCAGGTAATTGAACAAAAGAAAAATATGAAAAATATAAATGTGTCAGAATTTAGATGTTATTCTAAAGCTATCCATCATAGTGAGGGTCAAGAAACTACATCTGTGCTACAAGGGGAGCTTCAAGGCATCCATTCATCCATCCATCCTGTGACGATAAGCTGGCAGTGTGCCAGAGCCCACCCTGAAGGCCCAATGCCAGTCTATTGTAGGACAGATCCATGCACTTGACAATTAAAGCCATGGCACCCAGCACAAACCCTACGAACATGAGAGAACGTGCCAACTCCGCAGATGGTGACCAGGCTGGCACTTTTACTCGGTCAGGCTTGTACAGTTGAAAAAAGTAATCTGAAGAAAAGAATGTGGGATTGCAGAATAAAAAACTAACACGTAAAAACTAATCACGCAAGCTGCCCTCTAATGTAGTATTTAAACAAATGCATCATTTGAAATGAAAAATATGCGGTGTGCTGGCACCCTGCCCGGGGTTTGTTTCCTGCCTTGCACCCTGTGTTGGCTGGGATTGGCTCCAGCAGACCCCCGTGACCCTGTAGTTAATATATAGCAGGTTGGATATTGGATGGATGGATTGAGGAAATGAAAAATAGAGCTGTACAGAGTAAGGATTACGTTTTTAGCCCTCATTGTCCAAAAAATTCAAGTTTGCTATAAATGGACTTTAAATTTATGAAAGTTGTTAAAATCTCAAATAACAAGCAAGACCTTCTAATGAAGTATAATTACTGGAACTGAGGAGAACAGCAAAAATGAATAGTTTCCCTATCATTCTCGTTTCAGGCGTTACTGACTCAGTCCACAAAGCAGCAATCGATTCAGAACAGAGCTGGAGCTTAAGGACAAGCTTAGTTGGAAATAAAACTCTTACCCTGAATGGATTCTGTCTGCATGCTCATTGATGGATCTTATCTTATCTTATCTCATCTTATCGTGCTTATTGGTAGATCTGTATGGTGTTTTTTGTTTTTCGAAGATATCCTTTTTCTGAAACAAGAGACAAATTGTACACAAAACTCAGAATGCCAAAAGCTCACAAGTGCTTCTCTGTAATATAAGGCAGCGTCCATGCATTTAATTAAAGGAAATAAGGTGGCACCTGTAACTGGGGATTTAAGGTGACAAATTCACGTGGACCACTAAAGTAAGCTGAACTGATCTACTGCCCATCTGTCAGGTCAAGGTTATGGACCACCAGAGCCTATTCCAGGTAACAACAGGGGCAGCACAAACAGAAGATTCTGAAAATGCCAGGTCACTCCACAATGAGAATCACAGCCACATGTTTGTGAGTAAAGAGGAAGCCTGTGGCAGTTGTGAAATAAATGACTGGACACACAACAAAGGTTTGGGGCAGCCACCTGTATAGTTTCCCTGGCTGAGAAAGGCTTTTACTTGAGTGCAATGTGTACAGGTTCGAGTCCAAAGTAGAACTGATTAGATTTGAAGGGTGATGGGTTTTTATAGTCTGTTCCCAGGAAGTGACGTCCTCGGTGCCGGGACAGGAAGTGACGTCCTCAGGGCTGGGACAGGAAGTGACGTTCTTGGGGTCTGGACAGGAAGTGACGTCCTTGAGGCTGGGACAGGAAGTTATGTCCTTGGGGCCGGGACAGGAAGTGACATCCTTGGGGTCTGGACAGGAAGTGACGTCCTCGGGGTCTGGAAAAGAAGTGACATCCTCGCGGTCAGGACAGGAAGTGATGTCCTCGGGGTCTGGACAAGAAGTGACGTCCTTGGGGCTGGGACAGGAAGTTATGTCCTCGGGGCCGGGACAAGAAGTGACGCCCTCAGGGTCAGGACAGGAAGTGACGTCCTTGGGGTTGGGACAGGAAGTGACATCCTCGGGGCCGGGACAGGAAGAACGTCTCGTATTTGGTCTGCTGAGAGGAAATAGATAGGTTTAGCGCAACTCGCCGCCCCCAGCCTGGTGTGCGATTGCCGTTTTCTAGTCCCTTCGGTTGACACCCAAGCACACGTGTGTGACACAGTGAAGTTATTCTCAGTTACTACAAGTTTTTAAAATGCTCCCAAAAGGTTAAATAAAAGGTGATTTAAAAAAGAAAAAAATCCCAAGCTTGGTTGTTTTCAATGTGGAGTCTGCATGTTCTCTCTGAGTCTGTGTAGATTTTTCTCCAGAAACTCTAATTTAAATTCCATCTCCCTAAAGAGGTGCTGGCTAATTTAACCAACAGTTACAAATTCACTATAGTGGACCATGCAATGGACGCTACTCTGTCCAGGATCATTTCCTGCCTTGTGCTCCATGCTGCTTTAATGGGCACAAGCCTCCTGCATTATTTTGTTTAAGGTGTTTGAGAAAAAGTATTTAGTGTATTTGTATAGTGTGTAATGGGACATTAGATTCAGCTTTGAGGAACAAATCCAATGCTATACGTAGTAAACAGAGTAGCATCACCATTAAACTCAGCAGTCCGATATGGGCAGCCTAACTAAGAGCTCACTCGTCCAACCACCTTCTTAACCAGGCTCAGCTGGAGACAACATGGGGATCAATGGGTGCAAAAATAAAGCTGAGACACACACAAACACACACACACACACACTGACAAAAACAGACACACGCAGAGAGCACAGGCTGAAATGTTTATGTGCCAAGGCAGCCTGTCACTGGGCCTTGATTGGAAACATTTTCCATGTAAACACGGTGGACCCCATCCAGGTTTTATGATGCAGACAAAACTATTCAAATGCCATTCAAAGAGACTGGTGTCTTGTCTTAATTATTATCGTCCATAATTTGCATACAGTTTCTGTACAAGTCAAGTCCCATTTCACTACAAAGCAGCCCTGCGCTGTATACACAGAAGTCAGGCAATAATTAAAATGCTCTAACACCTCAAGGAAGGAAACTTCTAAAATGACTGGGCTTCAGTCTCCTAATTTACAATGTCCTTAGTAAGCCTCTTTCCTCTTAATGTTATATTTAGTTACATTCTCTTCTAGTTAAGCACCATCTACATCTTCTTCCTCCTGTTCCACTAAATCAGCTCTTCTGCACCGAGTTTTTTTTGTACCTTGAGCTTCCTATTGGTTTCAGACTGGCTGTTGTTAGGCCTTTACTCAAGCACACACCATAATATTGTCAACAGGCTAAATTCAAAACATTTGTATTGTCTGTAAAGGTTTAGAACAAGGCACTGCTGAGACAGGCACTGGTCCTCCATAAGCCTTCACTCTGTGAGAGCACAAAACCTGCTTTAATGAGTGCTGTCAGTGTCTGAGGCTACAGTTTACCACACTCTCAGGCCCTGTCCTCACGATTACACTTTCATTTAAAAATGCAGACGTTAGTCTCCCATTTTCACCTTTCGTCCACACTACCCCAGTGTTTTCAACCCACGACTTTTTGAAAATGCTCCTCAAAGCCAATTACTTCTGAAAACGTAACCTCAGCATTGTGGTGCAGTCTCTGATTGCACTCTGGTTTGTTTCTGCACATTACAAAGCCCTTCCCTGATTGGATCCTGCTCATTACACAGTCGAGTTCCCTGATTGGTCACCTTTCACAGAAGGCCACCAGATACCAACGTAGCAGACATAAAGGAGATGCCTTCCATGGTGCTTGTTGTGTTGCTTACTTGTGTACATCTACATTGTGTTGTGTACAGTTGGAGTGTTGCCTACAGGTGCAAAAGACTCATAATTTACCGGTCGCTAGAGTTTTGTGATAAATCTCATAGTTGGAGGTGCTACCATTCATTCAACGATTTATGTCCAGCATAGGAAAATGTTTATGACATAAGTATTTTTTGTCACTTTAGTGTGGACAGAAATACATTTCTAAACCATGTGAAACTAGTACTGTGGATGGAGATCTGTTTTGTTTAAAAACACCAGTTTTAAATTTAATAGTGTGCACGTAGCCTTAAACTGTATTTGATCAAAAAGTTCAATCAGGTACTGCAGAATTTTCTCTATATTGCTGTCAGTAGGAGAGATGATCTGCAAACATAATATATACATGTAACCTTCCACTATTTAAAAAAAACAAATCACCGTTTTCCATTAAATAAGCTGAAACTGACAAATGTTACACAGAGCAGACACGACTTGCTTTTGATTTAGGACTTAACATATCTCTCTATTATAAAAGGAGATCCTGGGATGAGACTTTCTCGAGAGATAATTTTAGGTCCCACAAGACGAGACTTTTTGCCAAGAGATTTTGACAAGTCCCGCCCTCCTCTCAAATGTTTACAACCACGCCCACGAGCCAATCCCTTCTCATTTGTGTGAATGCTATTGTCAGACACAGTTCCTGCACTCTCAGCTCCAAGTGGGGTTAGAAATAAAAGACAAAGAGTAGATTACAAAGTTGAACATCACAAAGAATTTCAAAAACGTTGGTGCGATACACATGCAGAGCAGGTTAGAGATTATGAAAGTACTAAAATTCGAAAGTCTCAAAAAACTGATAGTAAAGATCGCATTAGCGCTAACAAACAAATCGAATATATGGACATATAGGTGATATGACAGAAGAATGTAGATATTGTTTAGCTTTAAAGTTTAAGTCGGAGACTTGTAGATCGTCTAATTCATGTTGCCATCAGGGAAAAGTAGTGTTTCTTCCCAATGAAGAGGCATTTCCGCGAGAATTAAAAGATTTGTTGTTTGGTGAAAGTGAAATTCACTTATGCGAGCGGCAGAGACGCGAAGTGGCTGGTGCATAGGGCAGGCCAGGTGGTTGGCGAGCAAAGCATGTGGGGGCAAAGCCACCTAGTTATTTAAAAAAATGAAAATAGTATAGACAAAATTACTGAGACCCATTAGAAGTTAAAAGACATACTCGAGATGTAGTGATATCTCAACCGGACTAATCATCACAAACGCCTTCAACCGCACACACTCAGCCTATTTAAATAGAGCAAAGTCCTCAGCCAGCTCTGTGTGTCATTGTGTGCTTCACACCTAACATGCACAAGAGAAGGAAAAACAGAGGATTGTCTGAGTAGGAAAGGAAGAAGGTAAAGGCTAAAAGGCCATCTGCAAAGAACGTCATGTTCCTGTGACTATGGTAACTAATATTATCAAGAAATTTAAGATTCCTGGGATTGTAGCCAACCTCCTTGAACATGGCCTCAAGGCCTCAAACTGAACAGAGGTGGAGAAAGAACCAAGGAAAGCATCAAGTTAGATTCAATTAGACCTCCTAGATCAGGTACAACCTTCCATTGCTAGTGAATGAAAGTGGGCTCTTTGGGTGAAGACTCAGAAGACTCCACTCCTGAAAGAGAGATGCAAAACAGACAGACTGAAGTTTGCCAGTATGCATGTCGACAAGCCACCGTCCTTCTGGGAAAATGTCCTTTGGACAGATGAAGTTAAATTCGAGCTTGTTGGCAGGTCGCAGCAGTTCTGTGTTCACAGAAGATACAATAATACTTACAAAGAGAAAACCACCATCTGCATAGTAAACCATGGCACCAGGAGTTTGGAATCTGAGCAGGACACAATGAAATGAGAAGACTATCACGGCATGCTGGATCTACACATACTGGCCAGTGTCTGAACTCTCTGCTAACTCATTCTTTGAAAAATGTACCTTAACCTTTTCAAGCTGATTAAACCACGGACGGGTGAACACGACTTATCTTTAAACTGAAGAGGTATCAGTTGTCCTGACAAATGCTCAAAAACTCTAAATTTCAATTTTGCTAATACACTAGTAATGGTGGGGCCTAACTGCTCCAGAAGAATGGCCTCAAATCCTGGCTTAAATCCTCTCTGTAAGGACTTTGCATAAACCCCCAAGTCCAGTTTTCCCCCTGTGTCACACAGATGTACCAGTTAGTTTAACTGGCCACACTGAATTGGCCTGAAGGGGTGCTGAATGTGGACTGTAAAAGTCTGGATGGCACATTCTTACTATGCCCACAGAATAGCGAAACAGTAATTCCTGCATACAAGTTGCAAATACAGTAGACCCTCTGGTCACAAATGTTTCCGAACACATACAAATCGGGTTACAATCAAAACGTTCGCCAAAATTCCGCATCTGTTCAAGACCACATGCTCTGGTGGTGAACCAAAACACTGGCAGCCAGTTTCCCTTCCAGATCATACGCGCCAATGATTTCCCATTCCCCGTTTCCCTAACAAAGACGACGCACGTGTTCAATCTCTCCCTGTACATCGTTCTCGGTCAGACGTGCGTTCATTCGCTGTGAACCCCAGAAATAGAAGAAGTCACAAGAGAGAAAACACCTGAAGGAGAACGTTCCTCCATCGCAGAGCCAGACTCTCCCTCAAAACTATAACCTCTCTCCACCCAGCTTCCTCCTCACTTCCTTCACACCAGAACTCAACTCATACAAGGTTAGTTTTCTTGGTTGTTTGGGGTTACTTTTTGTATAAATTAAGGATTTTTCAAACTTTCATTTTTTCCCCTGTGCTAAAAATTCATCAAAAAAGTGTTTATAGAGAGCGGTTCGTACTCGAAATGTTAGTCTTCTCTGTTGTTCAAGGTTTTCTCAGAGTTATTCATTGTTTTTACATTTAGTTTACTATTACACTGTGCATTCTATGGTATAATTGACTAGTTTTGTGCTTAAACTAGATTTGTGCACAGCGTGTTTTGTTGAACCTGAGTCCTGCCTGAGTGTGTCCGGGTTAGGGTGGATGTACGCACCTTAGTGGTGTCACATGCTGTGCAGTTTAGACTCCCAATAATTTTCTTGACTTATTATTGTGTATCCATTCGTTTATGCATATGTATTACTAGCTGCGTTGCCCAGCTCCGCCAAGACACTGGGCATCAGTTATAGTGCCACCAGTTAATGGATGGATCAGAAGGGCTGAGTAACTAACTGACTACTTTTCTATATTCATTTTCTTAACCAGGGCTGATATTATTAGTTCACCTGAGCTGCTCACTTTTGAATATGTGACATACAGTTGGCTGTGAGTAAAACATTTCTGCTGTTAATCAATTCCTGCTTTTCCTAGTGAGTGACCTTGGATTTTGTTATGTTGTTGCAATACACAATTTTACCGGAAACTGTACTGTTTTTAATTAAAACAAGTAATTACAGTAATCCCTTGCTATATCGCGCGTCGACTTTCACGGCTTCACTCTATCACGGATTTTATATGTAAGCATATTTAAATATATGTCGCGGATTTTTCGCTAGTTTGCAGGTTTCTGAGGACAATGGGTCTTTTTACTTATGGTACATGCTTCCTCAGTTGGTTTGCACTGTTGATTTAATACAAGGGATGCTATTGGCAGATGGCTGAGAAGCTATCCAATCAGAGTACGCGGTTAAGTTCCTGGGTGCTGAATGGGTCAGCAACGGAGCACAGAATTCAATTCCGCTTTGCGTTAACCAGGAAATCTCGTCTCGCTCATTCAGCATCAACGTGTTTCGCTGTGTAAAGAGTTAAGTTTTGTCAATGAGCTGCTCTATGCCCACTCTGAGACGCTGAGCGATGAAGATTTGGCTGTGATGTCCAAGTCAGCAAGTGAGGAAGTTAAGCAACAAGAGGACCCAGCACAGGAAGAAGATACCGGCCTATCTCTTGAACGTCTCACGACTATTCTATGAATGGCAAGAGATCTCCAGATATCAGTTCAAGAATGGGACCCACAAATGATTCATTCTTTGCAATTTAGAAATGTTCTTGATGATGCCACGGAAGTGTATAAAAACCTCTTTACACAAATGAAAAAGTGCCAGCAACTGCCCATCACGATGTTCCTTACACGCAAAACACCGCCTAGTACGCCTTCAGTGGAAGAAGAAACTCCAGACGACAACGGTGGTACTACACAGTTGCCTGAAGAGGATCCTTTAGAAGAGCACTGTTTCATTTATGTTAGGCAGAATGCCCAGAGGAGACTGGGTGGTCTCATGGTCTGGAATCCCTACAGATTTTATTTTTTTCTCCAGCCGTCTGGAGTTTTTTTTTTTGTTTTTTCTGTCCACCCTGGCCATTGGACCTTACTCTTATTATATGTTAAATAATGTTGACTTATTTTATTTTCTTACTGTGTCTTTTATTTTTCTATTCTTCATTATGTAAAACACTTTGAGCTACTTTTTGTATGAAAATGTGCTATAGAAATAAATGTTGTTGTTGTTGTTGTAGTAATGCTCTCCTTTGTTAAAATTAAACTCATCGTTATCAGACAAGTCATCGTGTCATTGTTGGTGAGTACCCATAACTAATTTTCTACGTACTTAGTACATGTACGTACGTTTAGTGTCACTGTACACACATTTTACTGTATACAATTTTTCTTGCATTGTACGTATTTATTGCTGGTGGCCTGTCTACCATAATTGCTGTAACTTATGTGATATCAGAGACGCTCGATATCTTTAAAATAATATTTAGGTTTTACTGTATATAAACAGTGTGTTTACATATATAATTTCAACAAATCTTACCTAATATCAAAGAGAATATAAAGGGTTTATGCTGTATAACTGTACGGGAAATGTTTATAAGAGTGTGGGAGAGTTTATAAGGGCTTAAAATATATAAAAATAACCATTTAAACATATGGTTTTTACTTCGCGGATTTTCACCTCATCAAGGAGGGATCACTGTAGAGGGAATGATGGGAATTTTTGAGAATAAATATAAAATTCACCTTGTAGTATATCCTCCAAAGATGGTAGCTTCAGTCAATTTTGAATGTAATGTTTTGATTTATAATCTTGCACCACTGCAAAAATTAGGAGGGTTTAAACCAAAAGAAATACTGTACTGTACTGTAGCGTACGCACACACTGAATGTCATTTACAGGCTACACATGCAAACAACTGAACTTTGTAAGAAAGAACAGGTGAAAAGAAACGTGACAAATTATGCACAATGTCCACCTCCTGTACATTCAGTCGATGGGAAGACCCCTTTACTGAGCTTCACATGGGGTTAAAATGACCAAGGCATGTCGCTGCTCCTTACTCGTGTCGTGCATACAGAAGGGCTTGAAGTGGGCCGGTATGCAGTACAGGGAATTCTTGATTTCTGCTTTTTGAAACCGAGCGTAGCAGCACATCTCATTCTGACACCTACGCTCTCCATAATATTGCATGTTTTTTACCACCAAATCCACTTACTACCCCTTTTCCGTTCTCCAAAGTACAGTATATGCATATTGTTGCACCCAACAAATCCAAGGACACAGCAGCCTCATCTTGAATTTGTGTGTATTTTATATCATATCATAAGGAGTAGTACTGCATGTTTTTGTCCTTCCGCTTCGCCTGTGCTGGCTGTCTTAAATGGCACAAATGGGCAATGCACGGTAACTTCTCAGCACAGTGTCCAGGATGCCCCACCTCCTTCAGCTGTCTGCCCACCCTAGTGGTTAGTGCTGCTGTTCACATGGCCTGTCAATCACTGTCTGCTTCCTTCATTTGCATAAAGCCACGTATCAGTACAGCATAGAAAATGTATGTCCATCCATCCATCCATCCATTTTCCAACAAACTGAATCTGAACACAGGGTCACGGGGGTCTGCTGGAGCCAATCCCAGCCAACACAGGGCACAAGGCAGGAACCAATCCTGTGCAGGGTGCCAACCCACCGCAGGACACACACAAACACACCCACACATCAAGCACACATTCGGGCCAATTTAGAATTGCCAATCCACCTAACCTGCATGTCTTTGGACTGTGGGAGGAAACCCACGCAGACACAGGGAGAACATGCAAACACCACGCTGGGAGGACCCGGGGAACAAACCCAGATCTCCTAACTGCGAGGCAGCAGCGCTACCACTGCGCCACAGAACATGTATGTACATTAGCAAAATATTAATAAAGATAAGCAAATAGAAAAACAGATTTCTTTTTATAACATAACCACATTTTTTTGATATTTGCGAATACTTAGATTTTGTATTGTAAAAGAGTGTTAGGCCTAAATATTGTTATATTGAAACGGTGTTTGTTAGTGCATACTGTCACAAACTCGACCGAGGTTTGGGGCAGCCACCCGTATATTATTTCCTGGCAGCAAAATGAACACAATTAATAGCACTGATGTGCACAAATCAGAGTCCAGAACAGAACTGAAGGGTCAAGGGAAAAAGTGGCGGCTTTAATGGGCCAATAAAGGAAATGACATCAGGGGCTAGGGACCGGAAAGGTCTTCCTCCATAGGCTTGGACCCGGAAATGACATCAGAGGGGCCGGACCCGGAAGGGCCTTCCTCCATAGGCTTGGGCCCGGCAGTGACGTCAAAGGGGTCGGAAGCAGGCTTGACGTCATCAGGATCAGGCGGGATTTCCCATGAACGGTCAGCAGAAAGCGAGAAAAAGAGCCAGTGCACTCCGTCACATCCCGGTCGGGCTGGGAATTACAATCATACAAGCCCTTTAGCTGCCTCCCATGCCCACGTGTGTGGCAATACCTAATGCCCTAGGCATACATTTCTGCCAACTTTTTCACTAAACTGGATGAAACAAGGAAGTGCGGAGCTGACCAGGACCATCACATTGGTTTTAACTGCATTTCCATTTTTGTTCTTCTTTCAGTCTCCTGGAGATTCAGCTTTCTTTACTGGAGAAGATGCGTCAGCACAGGCTGATGTTGGAACTGCGCTCCTTGTACTCTCACATGCCACGTCTGCAGTCTACGCTGCCAAGGGAGAGACGAGGCGGGTGACTTACTGACCCGTTTTCTCAGTGCACCACGTCTGCCCAGACAGTTTTGGGTTTGCTGATGGCTCACATCATGCCTGGCGCTTTGCTTTCCTTCTGTCTATCACCATAAAGCCTCTGAAATGCGTTTGGTTGTTAGTCACATGCATTTTTGATCTTTTGTGTGTTTTGTTATCTCTGGTTGCTTTTTTCTTTGTGTTTAGTGAACAACTCAGTGCTTTGAATCATAAAGAACGGACATGAAAGCACTAATAAAAAATAAACAAATGGTGTGAAGCCTGTAAAATCAAAACTAGCACTTTGCCCCCCTGTGCCGTTTTCCACTGAGCTGACTGGGTTGCTCACCAGTTGTTATTTTCACAAGCCTTTCTTTGTGATCTCTGCTCATAAAAGCGCTCACTCTTCTGCTTATTGTTGCTGCACATTCGGATGATCAAAGGGAGTTTGGGTGATAATTCCATTCACTTCTGAGCACCACAATGGCTCCCATGTAAGAGAGAGGATCGTCAATTTCTTTCAAAGCCAGTTAAGCTCAGATAGTCAGAACTGTCTAATATTAAACCTCCTGCTGTAAAAAATACAAAAAAAAGTCCATCGGGAAAACTGTTAGACTTGCAGCTTCCTCCTACTCACACAGAAGCTCTATTGTTTTACCGAATGCCCCATGAATCCTTTTAAATATTAAAAGAAGAGATTTGCCACTCCTGATAAGGTGCACCAGTTTGAAAAGATGAAAGCTAAAGAAAGCTAATTAAAGCATTAATTCAACTTCACATTAAATGAGCATTTCAAAGGCTGCATTCAACTTCAAACGGCATGAGCCATTATGGCATATTGTTCTTACTTCACAACAGTGAAAAAGCTAACCAGCAAATGCAATGTTTCTCTGACCCCCTACAGCAGGGGTCTCCAACTCCAGTCCTGGAGGGCTACTAGGGCCGCCGGTTTTCATTCTAACTCTTTTCTTAACTGGGTGGCGGGGTGGCGTGGTGGGTAGCGCTGCTGCCTTGCAGTTAGGAGACCCAGGTTCACTTCCCTGGTCCTCCCTGCGTGGAGTTTGCATGTTCTCCTCATGTCTGCGTGGGTTTCCTCCCACAGTCCAAAGACATGCAGGTTGGGTGCATTGGCGATCCTAAATTGTCCCTAATGTGTGCTTGGTGTGCGTGGGCTGGCGCCCTGCCTGGGATTTGTTCCTGCCTTGTGCCCTATGCTGGCTGGGTTTGGCTCCAGCAGACCCCGTGACCCTGTGTTAGGATATGGCAGGTTGGACAAAGACTGACTGACTGACACTTTTCTTCATTAGTGACCAACTAATTAACTATTTCCCTTTATTTTAATTGTCTTTTCTTGACACTCTGACCGCTGAATTGATTCTTTTTTTTCCTTAAACGGCACATAAATTTGACGTGAAGTGAGCCAGCCGATGACCATCTAAGTTGGGGCCTCAAACTCCAAACAACTTCACTTCATTCAGTTTCTTAATTTGAAGCCAATTCTCGTTGCTAATTAAACCCGTTTATTTAATTCCATGGCACTCATTCTGCCATGACAGACATTTTCAAAACTGTTGATTTTCATTTAAAAAAAAAAGAGATCTGAGCAGCTCAGCATTACTGAGGCCTTCACCTTTTGGTATTTTCAGTTCTTGTGTGATGGACGCAGGTTGTTGTTTCTGTGTTGGTTGCTAACGAACTCTTTGAGGGCTGAATTATTTTTCCAAAAAACAGCACACAATGCACTGCTTTCACACATAAATCAACATAAAACGCCTGTCGCTTCGTGCTGTGGCTGCTGTTGGCGCCTGTGCCGGGACGGCTCGATGGTCAGCAGGAGTGCATGATGGGCCGGCTACCTCTCTGTCTTCGCACAGCAGGTGGGCGATGGTGGCAGTCGCAGTGTGACGCAATATAATTTGTACCTTTTGTCATCATAAGTGGTGGTCCTCCCACAAGGCATATCATCTACACGACCGTGTTCAGCACCACGATCAGCTGGGGACCGATCAGATGATGCCAGTGCCTCACTTTCGTTTTCGATATCCATCTCCAGATCACTTGCATCAAACTCAGCGTCTGAAAAGTCAGTTCTGATTGAGCGATAATACGTAAAACATCCACGGAGTATTTTAATTTGCACATTCACTTTAGTCTCTCGCCAGATGTCGATGCCATTTTAGAGGTTGTTTGCTCTTCGCTACTCACGCACGTGGAGGGAATCGAGATTAAATTAAAAAAGCTACGTACAGTAACTTTCCTTCTAGCAAAGAGAGTCAAACTAAAACATAAGGGCGAGTTTTGTCGCAGCTTACAGCCAAATTACCGTCCTCTACCCCTGAACTTCGACAAAAGTCAACATCAGTACCCTGAAAGAGTTAAGAGAAAAAAGAAATAATTAAGGGGCCTGAGTCTTAAGTTGTGCATCAATTAAAATGAAGGCAAACTGTTAATTAGCAGCAAAATCTGGTCACTAATTAAGAAAAGGGTTAGAATGAAAACCAGCAGCCACAGTAGCTCTCCAGGACTGGAGTTGGAGAGCCCTGCTCTAGAATATTCTACAGGCAAGTTGCTCCTCACTCTCCTGTTGTCCTCCGCCAGTGAATGAAGGGCCTAAAGCCCCAGCTAGAGATACGTGGAAGTCGGCGTCCTCCCAAGAAGGCAAACTGTGCCACTGCACAAGAAACAGACTCCGAGCAAAGTCCACCTGTGATTAATAATAACACGAGGGACACGAGAACGGAGCAGTGAAGGCAACCTGTTGATGTAAACTCTGTCTCGATTCATCATGGCAGTGCCATCCAAGATGATGCCAAATGGGAATCCAGGCATCCATTGGTTATCAGCAGATAAGTGGTAGGAGCTGAAGGCAGCACCACATGCAAGACAGGAACCAACCCTGGAAGAAATGGGGTGCCAGGCCATCCGCACTGCTGATTTTATTTTTTTTTGTAAGACTTATTAGTAATAATCGTAATTAATTACATTTCTTTAGTGCTTTTCTAACCTACCTAGTGAGTGGGGAGCCACGTCATCCACCACCAATGTGTACCATCCACCTGGCTGATGCGATGGCAGCCATTTTTGCTCCTGCACACTCGCCACTCATTAGCAATTTTGTGCTGAAGGGATGAGAAAGATAATTAGAGATGGGGGCCGGAATGACCAGGTTGAGGTGGGCAATTTACCCAGGGAACACTCTGCTCTTTTTCAAAGGATTCCTATTAAGAGCACAGGACATCTTTTATTACAGCATGTCTCATTCGAGGGACGGTGCCCGTTTTTACACCACAGTGTTATTTTCTATCAGCAGCAACCCACGTTTTTTTCCTGATGGTTTCCCATCGAAGTTCTGATCGGGCCTAAGCGCAGGTTGCTTCAGGTGGACTACCTGCTCTGAAGTGCAGCTGGCATGGCCGCAATGGGGACTTTGACCGTGTGATGCTTTTGTGTGACTTCTTTATTGACGTTTGCCCCCGCCTGTGCCCTTCTAGCTATAAACCAGTTTAAAGCAGTGTGAACAGGCAGAAAGATCTTAGTGTTCCCTTATTTTAATTCTTATTTGTTTTGTCTTTTTTTCTCTTTCTTCATCATATAAAGCACTTTGAGCTCCATCATTTGTATGAAAATGTGCTATATTAATAAATATTGTTGTTGTTGTAGTACAATGCCAGGCCGACGTTACCAAGATGCCCGACCAACTGGGCAACATCTGTGGCTTCTGCAACAAAACCGCCAAGCTTCATGTCTGAGAGCACAGCTGCAAACACCATTGCTGGGATATTTTGAAGTGAAGGCCGGGCTGCTGCTCTCGCAAGATGCACAATTTAAAGCCTTATGGTCTGTTACTTGACAACCGTTGTTAATGTATAGGCTGATTGCAGCTGCTGCCAGTTTTATAGACACTGCTTGTTGACAGAAACTGCTATGCACTAAAAAGTACAAACAAACCCGGCGAACACGGCCTCATGGAGCCATAATTAGGAACGCGCAGTCATCCTGTCATATAAAGCTTAAAAAGTACATCCTGGAAAAAAACAGTCAGTGCAATAACATAGCAAGTGAGATTATGAACACTCATGGCAGATGAATTGTAAGGCTTCTTGCTAGTTTCCACTTTTTATCGTGTTGATATTTCGTTAGTTGCATCTATGGAATTAGAAAAGCAGCCACAGGTTGTTCAAGTGATGCTCTCCAATGCAATCAAGCGACTGTGCACGACAATACAGTCAGTCATTACCTAACCCGTCTGGTATATGGCCGGCAGGCTATTCCGATCAATACCCCCAGGCCACCAGATGGAGCCTCCCTGCAATATGGAGGTACCCCGAATTCCAGCAGAGCCTCATGGACCTTGGAGTTTTAATGCACAACCGTGCTGGATACCATGGGGGCCACCAGGGGACGCTGCAGGGAGGCCCAGGGACTTCTATTTGCCTTATAGCCCGGAAGTACTTCCCAGTCGAGGGGACAGAGGAAATGACGTACTTCCGGGCTGAAGAGGAGTTTTACCCGACCCGGAGGTGTTATAAAGTCACATGGACTGCGGAACAGAAACATTTCTGGGTCAAGAAGCATAAAAGGACTGTGGGACATCCCAGCAGGGAGCCGAGTTGGGAGGAAGGGTGACTGAGCTGCTGGGAGGTGTGGAGGATTGTGATTATTGTGTTTTGGATTATTGATTTATTTGAGTATAGTGAAGGTGAAGGTGCTTTGTGCACATTATTATTGTAATAAAATCATTATTTGGACTTTTATCTGGTGTCTGGCATCTGGTCTGAGTGTTCAAAGGGACAACAGCGCCCCCTATCTGTCACACCCGCTATATCCTAACACAGGGTCACGGGGGTCTGCTGGAGCCAACCACAGCCAGCACAGGGTGCAAGGCAGGAAACAAACCCCGGGCAGGGCACCAGCCCACCGCAGACGACAATACATTCAAATTCAACAATTCCAACCTCCGGCACTTCAGTGATCAGTCTCCAGTAGTCTCCGAGTTCAGTTCAAATATAAAACCTGCAGCCCACCAACAGGATACACTGGGTAAAGAGCGCTAACATCTGGACATCGGTGTATAAATTCTTCTTTTTACACACGAAAGACAGAAAGAGTTTGGAAGAAGAGGAAAGTTCACAATGTTAGAAACACTGGGCACAGATGGCACTGTGCTTGGAGCTTCTTCTTGTAGGGGCAAAGGGGAGATTGCTGAGTGACCGAAGCTGGCCCCCCTGACAAATCGATCACAATTAGACTACCTGGGAATAACATTTTTTGGTTTTAAAAGCATAGAATATATTGGACTGTATGCCACTTGAATCATGAATATGCAGCTTAGAAGATATGTAGTTGGGCACAGGTGTATGAAATACCCTGTGGCACTCAGGAGATCTCATATTGCTCATTATTGCCTGTTAATAATAATAATTCTTTACATTTATGTAGTACTTTCCTTGTTATTCTAAGCACTACCTCACAGGGAGGGCCCGGGACACAAACCCATGATCTCCTTACTGCGAAGCGGCAGCGCTACCACTGCGTTATGAACAATGCCATCTTACTATGGTATTATGAGATGTACTGTATGATGAATTAGCTATGGAGAATACCATCATGTAGAAAATGCATAACAACTGCAGTAACCTAGCAGGGCAAAAAAAATAGCAAATCATACTCTGATACCTCCTATACGGTAAAATGGTACGTCATACACAGACACACAATCTACAAGCAATCTACAGACACTTGGCAGAACTAGCATGGTAGATTGTAACATCAGTTACCCTAATTCAGCATTTGGACCCCATGAAAGTCTGTAAATCAAAATTGGGTTGGGTTTGGTTTTTAAAATGTCATGGTATCCCAGATCACTCAGCGCCCATTGGTAGGTTCGAGGCAAAATGGCTCTTCACAGGCTGGGCAGGATGGCACCTGTGTGTGTGTGCCAGTGTGCCAGTGCTTCACAGAGTGAGCAGCAGCTGAGCTGGCATGGAAGGGAAGGTCAGTCCATCCAAAGGACTTTGATGTAGTCATTCCTTTAATTCATCTCTTAATAATATTTTTACATTCATTGAAGTTTTTGGGTGCTGCGTTGTCACAAGATCTTAAGTTGGAAGAAAACATCAAATGTATTATTATTAAGGAAGCCCACCAGAGAATATTGTTTTTTATCGTCAGCTGAGGAAAGTCAATTTTCCACAAGCAATATTAGCCTAGTTCTACACGGTCACCTTTGATTTTATTCTTAGCTCATCTTTAATTTTCTAGTTTGGTGTGGCACCTGCTCAGTCTAAGGACCATCTGTAGTGCAGGGGTCCTCAATCACGGACCTGGAGGGCCATAGTGGCTGCAGCTTTTTCTTCCAGCCAGTTTCCTAATTAGAAGACGGTCCTTGTTGATAATGAAACTTGGTATTTAACTATTTGGCTTGTTAGTGCGTTCAATCATCTGAGGGAAATTTGAATTGTACTGTAGAGTTTCCTTCTCTGAGGACATCATCCATGTGTTTTGTGGACCAGATCAGATTTGAACTTAACAGTCCTTTCAATTCCTCTCTCATTTATTTATTTTTAACACAGATACTTGATGGTGCATACGGACAGGTTTAAAAGGAAGCCCTTTAGCTGGAGAGCTGCTGGTTTTTTGTTTAGCTGCATTTCATTATTAAGTAAGTTCTGGTTAATTAAACAGGCAACAATTAAAACTTAAATGCAGCTGCTAAAAAACTAAAATAGGCAGTTAGGGGTTCTGAATTGTATCAGGCCAGATAACTAAAATCCCAAGAAATGTAATAATAATTCTTTGTATTGATATATTGAGCTTTTCTCACTACTCAAAGCACTCAGCAATTGCAGGTTAAGGGCCTTGCTCAAGGGCCCAATAGGGTCCCTATTGGCATTTACGGGATTCGAACCGGCAACCTTCCAATTGCCAGTGCAGATCCCTAGCCTCAGAGCCACCACTAATACAATACCATTAATGTATTGCTTTAGTAGTAAATACTGTAAATGGGTTCAAATTAAGAAAATGGTTGAAGTGAAAACCTGCAGCCACTGCGGACCCCCAGGACTGTAACTGAGGACCTCTGCTGTAGTGCATCATCAGAGCCTGCGAAAAGACCATATTCTAGAACTTACCACTCATTCAAGTCCTACATGAGTTCAGGGTAAGGAAGCAGGCTGCAAAGATCTCACCCTGGGCATTCCAAAGAGTGCCATCCAGCAAACACCTTTGTGCAGTGAAAGCTAAAACAACACTTCACCTAAACAGCTTTCCATGTGTAGTAATTCTGGCTAATCAGGTCTGCAGAGGACAAGAAGAAACAGAAAGAGACGATTAGCCAAAAGAAGGAGATGGTCTATCTATACATGCACACCTTGGACGTTCTTTTTTTTTATCTGTCATTTGTGGATCGAGACTGTTATTTTAAAATGATCACGGGGACACAATTGGAAACTTGTTAAAGGTAAACTTCGTACAAACATTAGGAAGTTTTTCTTTACACAACGATCCACAGACCCTTGGAATAAGCGACCAAGTAGTGTGGTAGACAGTGAGACGTTAGCGACTTTCAAAACTCGACTTGATGTTTTCTTGGAAGAAACAAGTGGATAGGACTGGCGAGCTTTGTTGGGCTGAATGGCCTGTTCTCGTCTAGAGTGTTCTAACGTTCTAATTTATATTTTATATTTTTATATTTTGTGCTGTCCTTGTGTGCCGCATTATATTTTATCTTCTTCTGTTTTACCTTTATATATTTTTGTGCTGTCCTTGCATGTTGCATCAATACTGCCAAGACAAATTCCTAGTATGCATTAGTGTACCTGCTCCACAGAATGAATGCCGATTGTGATTTTCCACAGGAATGTGACTTTGGTTAAACTTTCTTGCAGCCTGAATAGTTTATGAAATGGAGAATTTCCTGTAGAGCAGACAGAACAACAAATCATACCAATGGATCGTTCTTGCTAATTTCCCCATTCTTTTTTTTTATATAAACCATTTTGGTTACAAATAAATAGATCATAATTAAATAAGTAGCACATTTATACCAAAATATACTGATTTTATGTTAGATGTTAACTTTCAAAATAAAAGAAAAGACAAAGTGGTATATTAAAAAACCAAACAACAACAGCTTTATCCATTCATTGTTTAAACGCAGTAATAACATAGTGGGAAGACTAAAGCCTGTCCTGCAGCAATGGACACAAGACAGGCGTGATCCTGAAACCAGCCAGCCAGTCCCTCCCAGAGCCCCCCACCCTAACAATTTAGAGTCTCCATAAGCTGCAGCTCTTTGAGATGTGGGATTTAAACTGGAAAACCCAAGGAAAAAAAATCCAGTGACATGGTGGGTATGTACAACCTTCACCCAGATCAGTTCCAGGCCAAGATTTGAACCCAGGGCTCCATAAGACCTAACAGGCCTTTTAGAGTTTTAACGACAAAGGCAAAAATAAACTGCCTATTGATCCGGTAAGTGGTTGGAGTGTCCAATCATGTAGAGAACATGCAAAGTCCATACAGAGAGCAGCCGATCCTGGAGTTGAGGCCCGTCATCTGAAGCGGTGAGGCAGCAGTGCACCACCATACTGTCCTAAACAAGGCCGTGTGTCACAGTTTTGTCTCAGTGTGTATTAAAAGTTGCAGCCTAAAAAAAAATAGCGTTGCCCTGTTTTTAGTCGAAGCAAACACAGTCAGGTGAAGCTACCAAGACTTGACTTTAACGCTTTGTGAGTTCCGTGCAGGATCTGTGTGATTTCTGGAGAGGAGACGTGCCATATTCAATGGATCAGCGTATTTCGATTGTGGAGATCCGTCGGAAACCGGACATCGAACTTTTTTGACAAATCTAAAGCTTCTGTTGCTCCCCATAGACGAAAGGTAATGGTGGGGTGGGGGGAGCACACAGCAAAAATATCAGAAATATACTAAACCAGCTGCAGTTTAACTTTGTGAGGGCTGAATATTTTTTCCAAAAAGCAATAGTTTCACTCAGAAGTCAACATTAAACGTCTGTTGCTGCATGCTGTGGCTGCCAGTTTGCCAAGAATGTGCAGCTTGCTTGCTGCCAGGCTGTCTTTGCGTGGCTGGGATGCGGTCACAGTGCATTGCAATCTGGTTTCTACCTCTTATCATTGTTAAGTGGCAGTCCTCCCTGGCAGTACCACAACTAGCTGGGGACCGATCAGCTGAAGCTGGAACCTCACATTCATCTTTGATCGCTTGTATCAAAATCTGGAGTCTGACAAGTCATAGTCCAGTTCAGAGATAATAGGCAACAACGTCATCCACCGAGTATTTTGCTTTACACATTTTGCTTTGATCTCTCGCCGGATGTCAGTGCCATTTTTGCCGTTGTGTGTGCCTTGCTACCCAAGAGAGTGCAGGGAATCTCGGTCAAACCAATGGACTTTCCTTCTAGCAATGAGAGTCCAACTAAAACGTAACGGTGGGTTTTGTCACTGTTTACAGTTGATTACCATCGTCAACATCAGCCCTGAAAGAGTTAATAAAGATACTACATAAAGAACAGCAAAAATAATATAGAATATAATATACATATGTTTAATATGTTGGAAGCCTTGTGCTCATGTTATAATGTTAAAAAATGGTCGTGTTTGCAGTTAGAAACCTATTTGTGAAATGGAGGCTGAGTGAACTATGAAAAGGCTTTGAAAGATGACTTTGCTCTTCCTTATGCAGTATCTTGCAATCTTGTTAGACTTCTGGAGAAATACTTGGAAGCACCAGTAAGACGAGCACCACTGCTGCGATACGTAGGAGGCCAAGCCTCAGAGATTTTACTCACCAGACAGGCCCACTTTATGACGTTCAGGTTGAGCTCCTCTGCAGGAGACGCTTGTTTGCCCCTTGACACTAAATGACATTTTGTTTTTGCAGTGCTTGATGTCCTACATGCAGAGGAAATGCTAACCACTCAAAGCAGCTGCCTTAACTTGACATCTTTAGAAAGTAAATGAAGAATTGCAGTTACAAATCAGTAAAACAATACTTGCCAACTTGTTTATCTGTGGTGGCACCAAAATCATCCCAAGGCACACCACTGTTTAATTAACCACAAACACATTATACCTCATACACGTCCGAAGTGGCAGGACTACCGGAGAAGATGCTAAAAAAAAGCAGCTCTGAGATCAGCATTCGCAGACACTTAGCACTTAGTGAGCACTTTGGTGGCATCTCCCAGCTTCTGTCTCCCTTTGCCCGCCCCTCTCTGCCACAGAGGCAACATGTATGCCCACTATCCACCAGTCCTGTGAGACTCGCAGCTGACCGTACACCAGGGCAGGTGGACTCTGGACGCCAGGAGATGCGTCCGAAGTGCTCTAACATGGCGATCGTGTAGCTGCTTTTATGCCAGCTTCTCCAGGTACTCCTCAGACAGTTCTTGAGCACTACGAGGCGTATCCCTCTCAGGTTCAGACCCAGGTGTGCCACACTATTATTTCCATGGCATACCTGGGTAGCTGTCATGGCACACCACTGTGGCATGGCATACTGGTTGAAAAACTTAGAAATAACTGAAGATCAACGAAAAAAGGGGGAGCGTCATGCAAAAGAAAAGCTCTGGTGGCAAATAAAACTCAGTATCCGTAATATGGCAGCATTTTGGCTTTGGATTGGTCAAAAGTAATCACTGTGCAAGCTTGGTTAGCCACTGTAGCTACAACTCGAACAAAATAATGTGAATGTGCTCCGACATTTCAGAGTACCACTTATGAAAGGATAAGACACGACACACTCAAAAAGGTTTGGGGCAGCCACCCGTATAATTTCCCAGGCTGCAAAAGGCTTTTAAAGGACCAGAGATGTTCACAAGACTGAGTCCAAAACAGAACTGGTGAGGGTGTGCAAAGATGGCGGCTTTTAGGGATCCGACCGGAAGTGATGTGTAGGAACCAGAAGTGATGTTCTTCTGACGTCAGTCTGTGAGCCGAAGTGACGTTCTTCGGGGTGCCAGGACCGGAAGTGACATTCTCCTGGGTGTCAGGCAGGTTTTCCCACGGCTGGTCTGTAGAGATAACAGGAGAAGGTTTAGTGCACCCCGCCACCCCCTGGCCTGGTCGTGGAATTACTTTTGCTTGGTTCATACAACGTCCTCCTACTGGCGCGCATGTGACACACTAATATCACATAACCCAGTCAGTTCAGAGGTTTGAGCAGCCTGCCGTCTTAAGAAAGCATCAAACTTAGAAAGAATTGTGAACGAGTGTAAATTTGAGAAAGGTACGAGTTATCAGCTCCATATCACAAAAGCACATGGGCCCGAAATATAAAGACAGCAAGGTAGATATCCAGTTCTGAGATCAGGCTATGCAAAAAACATAAAAAAAATAGAAAATGTCCCACTTCCGCTTGTTACCTTCTGACTTTCTGTCTTTGCAGTGCTTAGAAAATGTAAGGGATTGGTGACATGGAGCTCGACTGGGTGAATGCAACAAAAACTCAAACTCTATTGAGACCTGTGGCCAAGAGGGACAACTGAGCCCCGGATTTAGTGAATCACTTTCTGGTTAAAGGTAAGAAAAAATCTGAAGATTATATTTGCTTTAAATTATTTTACTGTATATAGTTACATTAGATGTGAGGGATGTAATACTAAGTTTAATAAAATAGATATTTGAGGATTTTTAAGTTTAGATTTACATTATAAAATGGGAAGGAAACCCTGGAATTGCATGGGGAGCTTTAATTAAAAACTAAACATAGAAGTAATGGGAAAAATAAAGGAGAATATAAAGTGCAAACCAAACAAAGCAAAGCACAAAACGTGTTGCCCCTCTGGGCCTCTGTACCCCAATCTTGAACCTGTGTTTACTTGGTGGGGTGGCTCTCTCTTTTGCCTTCCTTCAAACACCCAGAAAACATTTCATTTTCTCTTTTCACGTCCGTCTCTCTTTCTCATGACCTTGGCCTCTTTTTTTTTACCAATAAGAAACATTTCTAAACTCCTGTCTGGCCACTTCCAGGACTCTGTCCTAATGTCCTGAGGATTTGAGATCCAGAGAGAGAGAGCCTGCTGCTGCACAACAGGGACCCTTGGAGGTGCCTGCTCCGATGAGCCCCTCTACCGATCCTTTAACTACATTGGCTGAGAAGGGAGTTTTGTAGTCTAAAGACCCCCACGTTCACATCTTGCTGCTCTTTCAGGGAGGAAGAGCAGCTGGGCTCTGGGAAGGGGTCACCCTGATCAGATTCCTCAGCAGAGACAAATTGTGCAGTGACCTGAATATACTGAGGGTAGGGACAAAGGTGGTGACACTGAGAGACAGAGAATCACCTCTGCTACAAGGAAACCACCTGACATTTAAGACGCTCCGATCAGAAGGAGTTCTCCATTAGCACCACTGGCTAGAAGGGTTGTCCTGTAGTCTAAAGGGACATCCAAATACCGTCTCAGACAGGACAACCAGCTTTGGTACCTTATGTCACCCTCTGCACGGTCCTCACTAGAGACAAACTCCCCCTCACTGGCTCCTGCTGTCCCCATGCCTTTAGTAAAGTGCTGCTAAAGAGCCCCTCAGACAGATCCTGGACTGCCTCACATAAAACCCAAGACAGTCTCAGTCCTTCCATTTTGGGACTGCATGTCTGGAGATTATGACAAACCTTCTACCATTTCTTTCAGAACTCACTTTTAAAAGGGAAATAGGGTTTCATACGTGGCCCCGGCAGACCAGAATGTGTTCTGACCTCCTGCCCGCCTTAATGGGCTACACTCTCACTCTCTGCTGAGGGTCCTGTTGAGGCCCAATGCCCATGTCTGCTCCCAGGACACCTACAGGACATGTTGTGTTCGAGTGGACCCTTCAATTGCCCTCATATAATACCTGTCCTGTGCTTTTGTCCCACATGGCTGCTTACCATTTGGAAGACCTCCATTACAACATATTCTACTGTTTTCAGATGCAGTCTTAATATTTTCTGCTTTGAGCAATATGATATAAAATATCAGGTGGACACCTTTCATTTTGTTTTCTAATCAGCAGCTGAAAGTGCAAATTCTGTAAGCACAATATGAAATTCTCTCCATGTCACGAAAGCCTAATTGACGCAAGAAATGTGAAACTCAGTGTTTGAGGCCAATTAAGCCGCAGAAATGAGCCCATTACAGCCTCTTGACAGGCAGCCTAGCCTCCTTCTGCAGCTCGTAAGCAGCCATTCAAGTCACCACGCCTCCCCAGCAACCAGGCCTTTGTCAAGACACCTTTTAGAAAACGTGTTTTTCCCTGTGAAAATGAAATCCATCTTTTCTTTGCCTACAATCTTAACAAAGTTTCCTTCCAGCTCCTACTTAATCTGACATCCTGAAGAAGGAGCAACCTAGTCAAGAAAAGCTGGGAGTACCTCCTCAAGTCCAAAATGCGTTCCCTGGGCTTTAAAGAGCACTAGTTACAATATAGAAAACAAAAGACTGAAAATAAATAAATAAATAAATAAAAACAGAAGTAAACAAACAAACAAACATAATGTCCTTATAAAAGATAAGGTGTGCACTAAAATGTTTAAAAAAGAAAAGATGTCAGAGCAGATGAGCAGATGTGTTGACGTGAACCTTAAAAAGCCAAATTCTGTATCAATCAGTTCCACATATTTCAAGGCTCAGCATTGAGGCCATGACAGAATGGCAGACTCACTCCTCCAGGCATTCATTTGGCACACCATTCTATGCGGCTAGTTCAGGACATGAGAACAAAGCCGAGCTGAATGGTATCTTTAAGATCCTTAGCCTGCTAAAGTTCAGGGGTGTGTGATGATGAAACACAATCCTTATGCAGCACAATCATGTGTGAAATGCTGCTGTGGGCCAAAAAGGCAGACAATAAGTACAGTCTGGTCTCTTAGGATCTAATGTCTCACACAAAGCCTGTTTTGTCTGACTAATAATTTAGTTTTAAAGCTGGTAAACAGCAGCAATCCACCAAAAATGCTAGATGATTATTATATTACCTGACTTGGTGCATTAGTGGAAAAACATGTGGAACAACAGGGGATGAACTTCAGTCTGAAGGGGATGAGCGTGGGCCGATGAAAGATCACACTTGGAAGGTGGGATGAGCTTTAATGGAGAGATCAGATAACCAAGAGAACATAGTAGATGAGCAGATGGACAGGCGAGCTTTGTTGGGCTGAATGGTCTGTTCTCGTCAAGAGCAGGGGTGCCCAATGTGTCGATTGTGATCGACTGGTAGGTCGCAAAGGTAGTGCAGGTAAATCGCGTTGCATTTAAAAAAATGTTTTTTTTCTATCATATGTCCTCCTTGTGGCATTTGCCACTTGACTGACATACATCTTCTAACGCACTGGTCATCCTGCACGCACGATCAAACGCACGAGCTACTGCAAAACTCCGGCTATCTAACTGATCTAGTTAGCCTTCCAATTTATATCGACTAAAGAAGGGATTTCAAAAAATAAAATTGTTTGGGGAGGGTATGGGCTGGATGTGGAAATGGAAGAGGATTTTTTTCTCACAATGTCACAATCGAAGTGCGTTTGTCTGATCTGTCAATCTATCATTGCTGTTCCAAAGAAGGAAAATGTGGAAAGGCACTTTCGAACTGTTCATAAAAACTACAAAACATTCCGGGTGAGTCACTCGATCATTAAGCATAAGAAGTCCTCCCAAGAGGTACCTCCTTGACTGCATTATTCGGCTCTACTTATTTATGCGAGTCAGCCTTTTCTCACATGACGATCATTAAATCCAAATACTGTAGTGACCATAAATGTACTGAATTGTTATTGTGCCATAAAGGTTATTCAGTTATGCAAGGTACGACAACATACATTTTATGTAGTTTATAAAGTATACTCAGCATATATATATATATATATATATATATATATATATATATATATATATAACTGTCAAAAAAGCAAAGAGCTTCGCCTCTAGCACTGATGTCCGAGGTTCGATTCCCAAGTAAGTGTGTACGCCTGATGAGCCCAGAATTAGGGCGAAACACGTGTTGCGTACTCTTTGCATTATTTGACAGTAAAACTATTTCAACCATTCTATGATCTGCTTCTCGCAACTGAAAGAGGGCACCGTAGCGGATGTTAGCCGACTTGCTGACCAACCACAAGCGTTACCTGGTAGGTAACTACCCATTCAGTCAGATTGTGATTCAGACTACGAATGCCTTGAATATATATATATATATATATATTGTGATGGATGGCCGGCCATTTATCCCGGCCAATACCCCCAAGCCGCCAGGTGGAGCCCTCCTTGCAGCGAGGAGGTCCCCAGAAGACCAGCAGGGCATCATGGACATTGGAGTTTTTATGCAAAGCCCTGCTGGATGCCGTGGGGGCCACAGGAGGGAGCTGCAGGGAGGACTGAGGGCTTCTTCGTGCCCTGTGACCCGGAGGTTCGTCACAGGAAGAGCGACGGACTTCCGGGTTGAAGAAAGGGACTATTTACCCTGACCCGGAAGGAAAAAGGACTTGTGGACTATTGGGCAGAAACACTTCCGGGTCAGGAGATATAAAAGGACTGTGGGAGCTCCCAGACGGCGAGCTGAGCTGGGTGGAAGGGTGGCAACGCGTCTGGGAGCTGGAGGATTGTTTATTATTGAGTATTTGTTTGTTAATGAGTATTGCGATGGAGAGTGTGCTTTGTGCACTGTGGCGACAAAATAAAGTCAACTTGAGGACTTTTACCTGGTGTCTGGAGTCGTGGACAGGGGTTCAAGGGAGCGAGAGCGCCTCCTATCGTTCACAATATATATATATATATATATATTGTATTTAGCATTTTTAAAGTAGGTAGATCATTTCGTCCTGGTCATTTCAAAAGTAGCTCGCAAGCCAAAAAAGTGTGGGCACCCCTGGTGTAGAGTGTTCTAATGAGTGTGAATTGGGGAGGGAGGGGATAAAACAGTCATGGCAGAGCATGATTCTGTGAAGGAGAAGACAGTGGGGTGGGGAGCAATTGGAGACGGGGTTAATAAGAGGAGAGGACCAAAAATATAAAATGGTGGTGGACTGGTAAGGGACGGAGGAGGAAGCAGAAATGCTTAACAGGAAGTGGACAAGGAGAATGGCCGTGTCCCACAAACATTGAGTTACTTTCAGGTTAACATTCAGGTTAACTGTTTTGAAAATGGGAACATTTTAAATTTTGCTGTATTTACTTCATCCAAGAGAATGCTATCACAGTTTTGTTGAAGTATTTTTCTAACAATTCAAATGCGGATCCCTTTTGTGACAACCAATAGTGTGCTACCTGATGGAGTCGTCACTGTATGAGGTGTTAACACAAACGGCAGATTCAGCCACAATCTCTGCCGTTTTTTCATTCTGTATTGGTAAGTAAAACACGAGACATCAGACAGACCAGCTTGTGTTCTACTTGTGAGGTACAAGACACTTGTGTCCCCTCAGTGAGCACTCCCTGGTTGTCAGCTCTCAGGCACACTGAGCCCACCCCTACGACTAAAGACAAAATCAAATTGCAGCGAGTCGCAGTCTGCTTTGGACTGAGTCACTAGGTATGCCACGTTAGGTGACTGTCTTCATGAGAATGCCTCACTGACTGCCTCCGACTCGCCAAGATGATGCCAATGAAGGCTACGACTGAAAATCGCTGGAAGCATCACGTAATGTGTCATGGCCTTACGTTGTTTCATGTGAACAGACAGACAGACTTGACAAGGACAACAAGTGCTTCCACTTTTTAAGCACCAAACAACGGGAAGCCTACCACATTACAATAAAGGAGATACTGTACAAGATATGATTACAAATGACTACTACAAAAATTAAATATAGACAGAAGCTACTTTAGATGTACAATATGGCTTCTGTAGCTATTGCACAAAAGCAGCCACACTACAACGAGAATTTCATTTTTTTTTTGTCCAAAAAAGAAGGTTGCTAAGCTCCTACATTTACCCATCTGATGAGTCATATTTTATTGTTCAGGGCACGGCTCCATGCTGTTCAGCCACATTGTGTCACTCACTTACTGCTTTGTTACAGACATGTGTCAGAGGAAAAACATCTTTTAGCTGATAGCCTAAGAATACAGAAGCTGATTAGTTGCTGCATTTCACAAGTGTGACACAGCACTAATGATCTTCATCAAGTTGTGGAAGAAGCCTCATCTCACCTCATGTTGCCTGCTAGCTGGCCAGCAGAATGAAATTAATTCAGCCTTTATGTTGTTGTGCTGGTTGGTGTAGATAATAAAACGGCAACAAGTCGACTGCTCGTGTTACACAAAATGGGCAGCTTGTGCTTCTCGTTCAATGAAAATGCTCGAAATTTAGAAATACTCGATTTGGAATTCAGGATTTCAAATATTACCCAATATTTCCCAAGGTGGTGTAACGTAGACACAGCATTACTACGGACAGTTTGCATTCACGTTAACAACATGCAATTAAAAAGACTTAAAAGGTCACCAGATACAAGAGGGGGTTGTCCACATGGCAAATTCATCAATTAATACCAATTTTAGAGTCATGTAAACAACCAAAGTAGCTTTTCAAAATTTGTGTGAAGGTTTCAGGAGACACTATCCAAAACAGCTACACACATAGATTATCGAACCAAGTGAATCCAGTTCAGGGTCGCGGGTCTGCATCCTATTCCAGCAGCACTGGACAGAAGGCAGGAAACAACTTGGGACAGGGAACCAGACCAACATGGGGCTCCCTCATAAAGATTAATCATCAAATAATCCAACACATTTATGTTTGGGATGTGAAGGCATAACCAGAGAATCTGGAGAATACCTCACACAGACTTGGGAGAATGATGAAGAACAGGACAGGACAGGTCAGGGGGCATGCACTGGTAAAGAGTGTTGCCGTACCCACCACACGACAAAACACCTCGGGATCCTGGTTGGCAATCCCGGTTGGCAGTCCCACCACCCTGAAAAACGACCCTCTATCTTATGTAGCCAGGTGTTACGTGGGCGTCCTCTTGGCCTGGTCCGGCCACTCTGGTCCTCAACAATGAGGATCCTGTAAGCCAGATCATCCTCGGAGAATCGTGCCATATGGCTGTAGTGCCGTAACTGACGCTCCCTCACAATGCAGGTAACGTGCCTCATTTGGGACATCCATGAGCAACCGATCAATGGACACAAAGTCAAACCAGCGGTACCCAAGGATTCTCCAAAGAGACACAATACTGAAGGAGTCCAGTCTTCGTCTCAGGTCACTGGATAGCGTCCATGTCTCACAAGCATATAGCAAGACAGGAAGCACCAGGACTCTAAAGACTTGGACCTTCGTCCTTTTGCATAGATATCAGGAGCGCCACACATCCCTTTCCAGTGACCTCATGACCACCCAGGCTCTTCCAATCCATCTACTGACTTCATAGGAAGAGCCACCAGAGACATGAATATCACTTTCGAAGTAAGCAAACCTCTCACCGCAGACAGACACACTGCTAATGGCCGTGCCCAAAAGGTCATTAAAGGCCTGGATCTTGATTTTTATCAGGACACTTGCAAGCCCAGACACTCAGGCTCCTTGCTCAGCCTCTCGAGAGCCTCCATTTTCTCCATGGAGATCAAAGCATTTTTGGCAAAGTCAAGATCAGTGAATCTCTCTTCACCAACAGATACCCCACAGCTGCTGGACCCCAGGACTCTAAAGTTGAAGCACTAACCACCAGGACAGGTTATATAATGTATAACATATTATAATGCATAATGTGTTTTGTGTACAATGCCTTGGTTATGTGGATTAGGAACCACCCCCCCAATCACCGCTAGGAACTGCCCGGAGGGTCTCCCACAGTCCCTGGCGGTTCATTGTGAATGCCCTCTGGGAGTTTGGCAAGTTCTTGTGCTTTTTTTTCTACACTTGGGATTTATTGGATATTTCAACCATTTGCTCTTTTTATGACCACTCTTTGAATTTCAGTTTTGGGACTCGTTTGCCTTGGATTGCTTTTCTTGTTATTGGCAATTCCATTTTGCCTTTGTGCTCCACGAAGATTCATTGCTATACTGTTCAGTGAAGAACAACCCTTTTATAAAGATTCCTTAAGCTCCTTTTTGAGTCCAGCCAGGGATTTTAATGGTGTGCTCCCCACCCCAGTTGGCACTACTGGATGTGTTTTTGGAACTTTTGTGACTCTTAGTCCACATTCTGCTTCAACGCTTTATGATGATTCAGGATTCATCTTGTCTGTTTAGTTTTAATGTGCATAGTATTGTAAATCTTATTTTTGTTTGTGCATTATTTGTATTTTTCGCCCAATATGGGTTGTAGCGGGGGTGCTGAATTCGTATTTGGTATTTATTAACTTATTGGACATTGTTTTAAGTTAAAATATTTTGCCATCTTTCCATCTTGACCTTCAATGGATGCCACCACTCATGAGATATCATGCTAGCAGTTACTAGGATTAAACGACTGAAATGTGCACCACATCATTTGTGCAACGAGATAAAGGTCACCGTCGGGCATTTCTCGGTTATCTGAATTAAGTCGTTAGTGTGTGCATGAAACTCTGTCGGAACTTTGACTACGATTTAGATTGCTGTTTTATGTTGGAAGAAAGATCGGACTGATTTTTGGATTTAGGAGCTTGGCTTGTTTTTTCCACCACATCTCATCTTCTGGTCTCTCCATTAAAACAATCTCTACTCCTAAAACTTCACAATCAAGGTCCTTACTAGACTGCTTTCTCCATACCCTGCGCTGACAGTTCACACGCACAGCAATCACCCCAAAGATAAGTGACGTGCGTCACACAAGTGAGCATCAAAGCAGCGACTTACACACCACAAAATGTCGGCCCACTGCACTGAGTGGAGGCAGCAGCGTCTTCATTTGTTTAGTGAAGGCAAAAGAAGAGCTGGGAATGGTGTTTCAGTGCATTCATTTCATTCAAAATATAAATGAAAATATGTCCACCATAAATTATATCATTGAAATCTCTACTTTTAATAAGCGCTGTAAGCAAGATAAAACAAAATAAATGTTTAGCCATATTTCAATACAGTATGGTCTTGACGAATATAGAGTTTAAATAAATACATGATAAATTTATAATTTAATACAAGTACAGTACATACTTATATGAAGTTATGAAAATGAATTACTAAACATAAGGATAAGAATTGAATGTAACTAAAGGGCTAACTAAATGTTGTTTTAAGCCTCGGCATGCAAGGCTTTTGCCTCAACCTTAAAGAAACCACCAAAGTAGTTATTAAGGTTAAAATCAAGTAAATGAGTAATAGACACCCCCTTAAAAAGAGAGAACAAACTGCTGAGAAAGCCCAAACACTCCTGTTGTGAAGCGGTGATAGGAGCAATGGGAAAACCTTCAAGACGCCCCTTTTAACAAAACGATGTTTAAATAAGGGAAGAACTGACGTGCATATGAAGTTACTGGTGGCTGCAGGTGACTGGCTAAGATGACAGAATTCTCCATATTAAGAGTCAGACAACGTGATGTATTAGATGAGCTATTGGCAGAAGAAAAAGCAAATGAATTGTATTATTGATTGCTCACTCCATGGACTGGGACATCTGTGCATATCGCTCTGCAAATCAAGAAGTGTTCTTCATTCTCATCCGACTCCGTGACCGACGTCTTTGAGAACGATGGAAAGGATTTTCCACAATGCAACCAACTAACCTTACATCCAAAATTTGTCAGGATAGGAGTTTAGTAAATAGTGAAGATAAAATTGGGAGAACATCCTGGAAATTCAGCTCTATAAATGGGTTACATGCATGTCAAAGACTAAAAATAGATGAAACACCCTACTCTATTTAAAAAAAATGAACACACAAACTTTTCTTGTTACCATCAATATCAGTTTTGAATATTGTTCATCCATCCATTGACTAAACCTGCTTATTATGAGTTCAGGTCATGGTGACTGGCGCCAACCCCAGGAACATAGAGTGTAAGTCAAAAATTCATTTTGCCTGGGACACCAATCCATCCCAGGACAACCCACACACACACACTGTAGTTACAAGTTACTTAATCAGCCTAGTCTAGAATGTGGCAGGGACAATATGAGCACCTGGAAAAATGTGCTACAGAGCCAGAGAGAGCACACTAACTCTACCCAGAAAGTGAGCAGAGCAGGACTCAAACATCGGCAAGAAATAAAAGTCAACACGTCGCTGCACGGACTTCTGCCTCATCTGAAGAGGCATGGTCATAGTATACAGCAGCATAGAACAGCCACCTTATGCATCGGTAGTTTCATGTGTCTTATTTAAGAAAAAGACAAAACAGAAATCACAGAAACATTTTTGGTCCAGTTTCGGGTTCTGTTTATATAGCTGGCTACTAGAAGCAAAAGCTCGAAATCTAATCAAGTCTGTGCCTGAGCACAAGAGAGTGTGTGGTGTGGTGTGGTGAGCTACTCCACCTGGATCAGAAGATCCAGATATCTAGACAGACAAACGCACAAGTTTTGTTATTTTTTTCAGAATTATGATCAGAATGTTTCAGACAAACTGCGGTGAGCTGGCGCCCTGCCCGGGGTTTGTTTCCTGCCTTGCTCCCTGTGTTGGCTGGGATTGGCTCCAGCAGACCCCCGTGACCCTGTAGTTAGGATATAGCGGGTTGGATAATTATTGGATGGATGGTTCAGACAAACCCAAAAAAAACTCTGGAGAAACTTTTTCAAACTCCTTTCACAATTCCTAAAGGCCAAAGTTATTTTCTTCAAAAGCCCCGATTAGACTTGTTCAGTTTTACGGTGTCTCCACACCTGATTTACAGTACGCTCAGATAAAGTCCTCAGCTCTGCGGCTACGAGGAACAATGAACTACCAGGCTTTGAGAAGGGAGATTTTTAGAGAGCCATTTCCTTAAACAACAGCCTGGGGAGTACATAACAGGCAAATTTCCCAAAACCCTTCTGTGAACTATGAAGAAAAGAGAACCCGGTTACCTGGATGATTTGTTTAGATGCTGTAACATGAGGCTCATAACCTGACCTCCCGGAGGCTTTCACTCTCGGCTTATTATATTCAGATGCACTGCATTGCGCACGGGGGCTCGGTTGTTTCTTCTCCTCCAATGCGCTTTAAAAAGAGAGAATAGCTGCATATACACACATGTGCACGCAAACAAAGAGCTATTTTATAGAGAAGGTGCTTTGTAGGCACATTTCAGATTTCTATGCATATTACAGAAGATATTTGTGGAAGCTTCTGCAATGAGCCAGCGACGACTGAATAAGCCCCTCAATATATAGATGAGCGCCTTACAGAGGAATATTTCAGACAAAACTAAATACGTGAACTGAGAAATGCGATAATACATACAAAAATAACAACATGATATTTCAGCATAAGTAATAAATATGTTTGTCATGTATGTCTTCATTTATTTATTTCAGAGATACCACACACAGCATGAACTATGCCTTGAAACAAAATCTGTCATTTTTCTCCCTCAGAGTTAAGAGGGTTGGCTGAAGTGAGCGCTAAATGTTTTTATTGGTAAATCATCAATAGATTGGTGGAGTGCCACAATTACAGCAGACACTTCAGATGCAGACTCCTGGTGAATAATCCAGAGCTCCTTTGATTTAGGTGGTTGACATGAAATTTATTTTTATTAAATCATTTATTTTTTTTTATTAATTTAATTTTTCTTGCACTCGTATCCACCACAGCCATACACAGTCACATCCTTAGAGTCAGGGGCAGAGGGAAGGCCCACCCTGATTGGCCATAGGCCCAGCAAATCAGTTCATTGTATATGAAATTTTCAGTTAAATTCTGTAATTGTTTGGGCATTTGTTATTTTATCTTTCCTTCAGTTTACACTGGCTATTTATTTGATCTGCAGAAAGCATATGACAGGGTGCCTTGAGAGGAGCTGTGGTATTGTATGAGGAAGTCGGGAGTGGCACAGAAGTATGTAAGAGTTGTACAGGATATGTATGAGGGAAGTGCGACAGTGGTGAGGTCTGTGGTAGGAGTGACGGATGCATTCAAGGTGGAGGTGGGATTACATCAGGGATCAGCTCTGAGCCCTTTCTTATTTGCAATGGTGATGGACAGGTTGACAGACGAGATCAGACAGGAGTCCCCGTGGACTATGATGTTTGCTGATGATATTGTGATCTGTAGTGATAGTAGGGAACAGGTTGAGGAGACCCTGGAGAGGTGCAGATATGCTCTAAAGAGGAGAGGAATGAAGGTCAGTAGGAACAAGACAGAATACATGTGTGTAAATGAGAGGGAGGTCAGTGGAAAGGTTGAGTAGAGTTGGCGAAGGTGGATGAGTTTAAATATTTGGGATCAGCAGTACAGAGTAATGGGGATTGTGGAAGAGAGGTGAAAAAGAGAATGCAGGCAGGGTGGAATGGGTGGAGAAAATTGTCAGGAGTAATTTGTGACAGACGGATATCAGCAAGAGTGAAAGGGAAGGTCTACAGGACGGTAGTGAGACCAGCTATGTTATATGGGTTGGAGACGGTGGCACTGACCAGAAAGCAGGAGAAAGAGCTGAAGGTGGCAGAGTTAAAGATGCTAAGATTTGCATTGGGAGTGACGAGGATGGATAGGATTAGAAATGAGGACATTAGAGGGTCAGCTCAAGTTGGACAGTTGGAAGACAAAGTCAGAGAGGCGAGATTGTGTTGGTTTGGATATGTGCAGAGAAGGGATGCTGGGTATATTGGGAGAAGGATGCTAAGGATAGAACTGACAGGCAAGACAAAAAGAGGAAGGCCTAAGAGAAGGTTTATTGATGTGGTGAGAGAGGACATGCAGGTGATTAGTGTCACAGAACAAGATGCAGAGGACAGAAAGATATGGAAGAAGATGATCCGCTGTGGCAACCCCTAATGGGAGCAGCCAAAAGAAGAAGAAGAAGAAGAAGGCCAATCTGTCTGCATCGTCGAGCTGGCCTCCTATCTGGGTAATGGATTCTTCTCTTTTCCGGCTGGGATGCCTCTTCTTCTTCTACAATGCCGTGATTTTTAATACCATATATACTTGCGTTTAAGTTCTCCAACAGATAAGTCAGGCTTGATTTTGCCGTATAATTTCTGATATTTTATAATGCCGGTCGTATATGTCGAATGCGGAAAACTCACGCAATTGGTCCAGGAGATTATGATACGCTAATGCCCTCCTGAGAGAGTAACCACGGATTATCCCTAGGGTGATTTTTGTTTCTACGTATTGTGCCTACGTGACCACAGCGTAATACCCAAACTATTCCGAAACAAGTTTTGCACTGTTTTGTGTCTTTTGTATTTTGCACCCTCATACACCTTTATCGTAAGAGCATCCCTTATCTATGATGGAGCGTTCAATCAGAAGAAAATATGAAGCTGGTTTTAAATTAAAACTCATTGAATTGCGAAAGTAATTGTTAACTGCGCTGCTGCAACAAAATTCGAGAGACTGATGCAAGATTGGAGGAAGTAAGAAGATGTTAAAAAAAATCTAAGTGTCATACAGTATTTTTGAATGGGCGTACAAGTCGGGGTCTGATTTTATGATCGATTTTTCAGCTTTCATGACCCATCTTATATGAGAGTATATACAGTAAATAATTTTGACTTGAAAAAAGATTCAACTTTTCCTTTAATGTCGAGGCCCCACTATCTGACATAACATACTAGGTTCTCTCACAAGATGGGCAGGAATTTCCCATAACTTTAAAACCATCCCTGGCACAGAAAGCAAGCTTTAAATTCAAATTGTGGTATCACCTCTTCTGCTGTTTGTTTGTTTTACTTTTCTCAGAATCTGTGAGCGACAGACTGAAAGACGCCTAATGAACGTGAATCACTGTGGACAAATCCTCTTAAGCAGACTATCAGATAGCATTTCTGGTTCAGCTATCACATTTCACCGGGTACAAAGCACTTTAATGATTTCTTTGTGAGTTGAGCGACAATGTGATCAGAATTGAAAAGCTTCCCAGAGACGTACCTGTCAGGGACATGAGATGGCTCTGAGAACCCCTGGGTAATCTGTGATTTGCAATTTATTAGTACCGGCATCAAACCGTATTTTGCACTGCAGATGTCCTAAGACATTTTACTTCAGTAATGAGGTGGTTTAACATGCTAAGCAGCTGATCGATTGACACGCAGTGAGCTGCAAGCATCAGCAAGTCTGGAAAATGAGCAGTTGCTTACCATCACACACTGTGGTATTTCTAAACGGTCCAGATGCAATCGAGGGTTACAAGAGACTGAAGCCGGGCCGTCAGACCGTTAAAGAACACGAATCTCTTCTTTAGTTCTTAGGAGCTTAGATGCAAATAGGAGACCTTGAGTGAAGACAAGCTAGGGGTTGCTCAGGGCTCCATGGAGTTTTATTGCATTTGCTGAATTCTCTCCACCATCTGGGTAAATAATCAACAGATGAGGCCTAGCAGGAAGCGCCCGACACAATGTGGGGCACCGTGATAAATGTGCTGATAAAAATCATAATTATGTGGCGTGCACATACACAAATGCCAAAAGCATTTACAGAGAACAGCTTTAAGTCCCTTAGCCAATGCAATTTCACATTCTCGTTAAATGAAAGCTGAGATGCTTAAGCCAACACCCTTAAACAAATAGCAAAACCATTAGCTTCATTTTCAACCGGCAACGCTTAGTGTGCAAACTGAGAAGGGGAATTTCAAGTTCAGCATCATGCCTTTGACACTCGCACCTTTCCTGTACTACAACCTGATGGGTCAGAGGTCATGGGAAACTAATCCGCTCTTTTCGCTTGGTGACTGGCCTACTGTGAAGACTGCTTTATGAGCGTGCAGTTAAGAGCAGGAATTTAGCTATGGTTTGTAAAGATGGGCAGGGTTTGAACTCAGAGTTAGTGGGATCCCCCAACCAGGCCCGTAACTTACTCTGTCATGGGCTGGGAATGGTAGTTCAAACCATTTACTTCATCAGTAGGAATTTTATTTTCATACTGATCAATACATTTCATTTAATGATAGAAGAGCCAATAGGTGGTACGTGTGTCTCTTCACAGCTCTGAGGTGCAGGGTTCAACTCATGCATGGCTAACTCTCCGTCAGTCTGGAGTGTGTTTGAATGTTCGCCCCGTATTTTTCTGTTTTCCTCCCACATTTCAGTGAGCTTGGTGTTGGCTCAGTGTAGAAGAGATGCTTGGCATTGGTCTGCTACACTCACCGCTGGTCCTGCTGCTTTTCTTTCAGTGCTGAGGACCACGAGCACTTCTCCAACCCCATTATAGAAGAAAAGTACGGAAACCAGATGGGCCATTTGTGCAGTAGAGCATGCGATTTAAGGGCTACAATTTTATGAAATGTTATGTCTGCTCCAGGTAAGCTCATGTATGAAGATCACTCCTTCTAGCTGTGAATAAAGTCACCACCCATCTCACATACACTCACCGTCAGCATCAGCAATCAATCCAAAAATCCACGTGTTAGCTGCTAATCGAGTGAAACGTCTACAGGTTACTTTTTAGATATTTGGCTACTAAAATGGCCCCCTTTATCTGTCTGCATGCAGACCACCATTTCCAACAGTGATCTGACCTCATTTTGCTCTCAAATCAAGATTTTAGGATCAGTAGTATTTATCATCTATAACTGTATTTGCTAGCCTTTACCTTCATTACTACAATTTTTATTGGCTATGACAAGTCGAATTAACATTTTGAGCCATCTCTAAATGAAGTTTAGATATTTTAAACTGTAGTTCACATTTTAAGGTATCTGAAACCCTTTTCCACAGATCTCAAAATACGTTCCTTTACATTTTAAGATCTCTCCAATATACTTTGATTTAAATCAAAAGCATTTCAAGATATCTTAAACACACATTCAGGATATCTCAAAATCACTTCCTGTAACCCCGCTGTCTGTCTTAAAGTATCTTGAAATAAATTTGAGGAATCTGGAAATAAACAGGAAGTTATTTTGAGTGAATGTCTCTTTAAAGATATCTTAAAGTGTATTTGCAACACCTTGAAATACAATTCAGGATATCTCTAAATACATATATTATGATATCTGAAATGGAGCACAGCGAGGTTTTAAGATATCAAGTAATGCATTTGTAGAAATCTGAAACATGAGTCGACATCCGAGATAAATTTCAACATACGCTGATTTGCAGAAACCTTAAAAATAACATCCAGGCCATTTCATGATACCTGCAATACATTCTGAGATACCTCAAATTCACGTCAAGATATTTCCGATTCATTTCTAAATATCTTAAAATAGCTTCCCAATGATTTTAAAATGCCTACAATGCATCTCAAGATATGTCAAAGTAACTTCCTGTTCATTTCGAGAGATCTCAAAATGACAATCAAAAATATCTTAAAATAGACAGAAAGCTCCATTGACACCACAGACCAATGTATAGGAGGCCATTTTAAGATTTCTCTACAGTAAATGTTAATTCAGCTTGCCATAAATGGCCTTTCTGTACAGTGGTGCCTCATATTTGAAACGGTTCTAACTCTTTTTTTTTATTAATTTTATTACAATCCATACAAAGCAATCAAGTTTTTACAAAAAGAAAAATTATGCTAAGAACAGATCGATCCCCACCCCTGAGAAAGAGAGCAAGCCAAACGGCGTTAAATTTAAAGCTTGTAAACATACCTAAATAAATAAATCCTCTGTGCTTTATGAACTTATTTTAAAATATTACTGATTAGATCCTGCCATGTTTTGAAGAAAGTCTGTACAGATCCTCTAACTGAGTATTTGATTTTTTCCAATTTTAAATAATATAACACATCAGTTTCCCACTGACTTAAAAGAGGAGAGTTTGGATTCTTCCAGTTTATCAGAATAAGTCTGCGTGCCAACAGTGTAGTGAATGCAATCACAATTTGTTTGTCTTTCTCCACTTTAAGCCCCTCTGGAAGAACCCCAAACACAGCTGTTAATGGGTTAGGAGGGATTGTGAGTCCAAGGCTGTCTGAGAGGGAATTAAAAATGTTGGTCCAGGATGGTGTTAATTTGGTGCAGGCCCAGAACATGTGACCCAGTGAGGCTGGGACTTGATTGCAACGCTCGAGGTTGGATCATACCCTGGAAACATTTTGGAGAGTTTTAGTCGAGACAGATGTGCTCGATATATAATTTTGAGTTGTATAATTGTATGCTTTGCGCATATGGAGCTCGAGTGAATTCTCTGCATTGCTACTTTCCACTCCTTTTCTGATATATTAATTGAGAGATCATTTTCCCAGTGTCCTCTTGGATCTTTGAAAGGAAGGGACTGTAAAATGATTTTATATATTGCAGAGATGGAGTCTAAGTCCTTGAGATTGAGTAATATTTAATATTTTTTCCAGCATGGATGAGGGTGCAAGATGAGGAAAATCTGGAAGGTTCTGTTTAACAAAGTTCCTGATTTGAAGATAGTGAAAGAAATGTGTAGCTGGAATGTTAAATTTGGAATGTAATTGTTCATAGGATGCAAAGAAGTTGTCTATATAAAGATCTCTAAGCAAGTTAATTCCAAATTTTTTCCAGATATTAAAAACTGCATATGTTTGTGAAGGTTGAAAGAGGTGGTTCTCTTGCAGAGGTGCCACAGATAGAAGCTTCTCCGTCTTAAAATGCTTTCTACATTGTTTCCAGATTCTAAGTGAGTGGAGCACAATTGGGTTATTAGTATATTGCAGATAACGTGTGTTAATTGGAGCACAGAGCAAGGAATACAAAGAAGTACTGCAGGATTCTAACTCTGAACGTTCCAGAGTTCGATTGCCAAATTCGAGAGAAATATCAATCCAGAGTTTAAACGATGTTCTACATACACATAAGAAACACATGGTGCTTACGCAGTGAGTGTCAGCGTCATCTGTTGTGCACCCGAGTCGTCTCTCGCTCTCGCAGTGAAAGCAGCTCTTGCGTTACGCTCCTGTGGTGCGTTTATGGACGGCGACTCCCCTCCCAAACAGTAACCTGTCTCTTCCTCCTCACCAGCCACATGGGATATCACCGCGCCTCACTAAGGTACAGTATATACAATTTTCAGTTTATTATACACCATTTATAGTACATATTTTAGTTCTTGTTTTCATTTTTTAATTTACTGTTCAGGGCATTTAACTGTGTTCTTTTTTACCTTAAATTGGGTATATTTGCTATTTAAGTTTATCGAAATGAGTATTGTTTAGGGTCTGGGAACAGATTCATTTACTTTCCATTGATTCTAATGGGGAAAATGTATTCAGACTTCGAACAATTCAGAGTTTAAACAGCCTCCTGAAATGAATTAAGTTTGAAGGACGAGTCACCACTGTATTTAGATTTCACACATGAAACGGAAACTTGCTACCACTGTCCTAAAACTCCATCATGATGTCACCCTAGGGATAATCAATACAATTCCATTAAAACACACACGCTTACTGATGCGCACCAATCATCTCTGCTAAGAGCCAGATGAAATTCAAGCGCCATGTTTAAGAGTCTGCCTCCTCTTACTCCACTGTCCAAGTCTATCAATGTCCATGTGTAAATCATCTGGCTTTTCATAAATGAATGTGCAAACGCAAACTACAAGAACCGGTCAGTTTTGGCTCATTATGGGCCATGCTTTCTTGCCAGCTATTCTACATTTGATAATAAAGTACACACCATACAGTTTTCACTGATTTCAAGTATACTGAAGAAACTGGGGTGTATTCTCTGAGCTGTTAAATAATCGTTCTAGCGATTAAAGGAGCGAAACGTTGGTGAATGGTGGTTCCTAGCTGAAGACCCTGCAGCTGACCCATGGGCACCGGAGGAGGTGCGACAGGCAGCAATGCCAAGCAGGTTATACCACCTACCTGTACATCGACTGAGTCTCAGAATGGGTTCATATTTGTTTTACTATAGGGTGGTCCAGATCTAATTATGCAATTTACATTACGCTATAACTTATTAAGTTTATTACATAGAAAATCACCCGAAAAATCCCGGAGCATCGAGAAGTGTGCGAACTGACGACATGAAGAATCGTCTTCACGCCGAACTGGAATCGTCCCCGCATAAATCAAAGTCACCCAGACAATCTGGATCTGCATGATTAGATCGGGACCACCCTGTAGATAGCAGGTTTATATTCAACCGTCACCCACTTTTTCCAGGAGCTAAAGCCAGATTTTGGCAGCACAAAATACAAAGAAAGAACCAACCCTGGATGGGATTAACAGCGCTGTGGAGTACACATGTGCAAAAAATACACAAACAATTTGGCTGAATTTTGAAATGCCAAACGAAGCACACATTGGACAGTGGAGACGAGCAAAGAGCACCAAAGCAACCAGCATGTACACGGGAAGAACAAACACCCACCCAAAGGAGAGCACCCTTCATCAGGTTACAGGCCATGGCTCTCAGAAGAAGGGAGGAATGCAAAACTGAGAGATGTCTATGGCTGAGAGCTGAGGTGAGGGTGGCCTCTTGGCTTTTTGGTCTCAGATCTTCTGCTTTCCATTTCTCAGCCCTACTCCATGGTGCTGCAGCCAAACACAATTACAGCGACTCCTTCCATTTCCAGTTTTCTAAAGGCCTCATTCACTTATGTATCTTGACACTCGGACACACCCTACACTTGTCTATTTTCATGTCTTTAGCTAGTTTTTGCACTCATGAGGTTATACTATCTAAACTATGCGACTTTTTTAACATTTCTCCGGCATTTAATGTGCTCACTGAATTGCCTTTGTGAAGTGAACAAACAGAATGGCCCCAGTTCAGTGCTCTTAAGTGTTTTTGTCAGCTTTGTGTTTACACCCCTGAGTTCCTTCAGGTAGGAGAGCTCCTCACGTACAGTAAGCCCAACTCTGTCAAATGAAGTGACCTAACAGTCGCCACCTTTATACACAGACTCTTGGGTATTAGCGGCCTAACGTTTCTCGTGCTCTTCGGCTGCTCAGATCTTCTTGAGTCAATGAGAGTCAGACATGAAGGTTGACAGACTTGAGAGAAAAATGATCCTGAAAGCTGAGGCAAAAGCCAACAGCATCACAAGAGTTTTCCATTTATTTCTAACAGGAGCCCTACAGTAATTGTGACATTCATAATCTAGTTGAACACTAATGCGTCTTTTATTATTGCTGCAAAAATATCAACCACCCTAACTTCTTACTCTGTAAAGAAAACACATGTTGTGAAAAACTATCAAGTCAGCTGGCCATTTGCAGTACACTGGCATGTCTTGGGTAAGGATATTGTGATGTCTTAGCCTGGTCGGCCTCCAGCATTTCTCACAACTACAACGACACACTGCTGTTCATTTTTCCTGACTTATACAAGACGGCAAGTCGCATTCTTGGCCTGGGACACCTTTAAAGCACATGCAGACTAAGTCTGGTAGTTTTGAAATTGTAAGTTATTTCCCTAAATTGCACCCATCAATTTGCCTCGGAACCTTGTGTTGTTAAGTGAAGCATTACTTGTCACACACGTGCACATGGGAGGCAGCTAAAGGGCTTGAGTGGAGGCAGTTCGGAGGCATGCCGGGATGTGGCAGAGTGCACTGACTCTTTTTCTCCCTTCCCTGTAGACCATTCCCGGGAGATTCCACCTGACGTCACTTCCAGGACCTAACCAATGGAAATAGGCCGTACCAGCTCCGGCCCCTCTGACATCACGTCCGGGCTTGATCCAATGATTGATGAACATGTGCCCGATCCTTATGACCTCACTTCCTGTCTTCCCCTTTAAAAGCCTGCCCTTTTTCCCTTTTCCCTCAGTCTTGTTTTGGACTCGGTTGTATGCACTTCAGTGCTCTGTATTTCTATAAAGACGACTTTGCAGATAGGGTACCAGATTATACGGGTGGCTGCCCCAAACCTTTATCTGAGTATGTCTCATTCTTGTGACAACTAGTGTAATAAAAACAAAACTGTATCCCTTACAATGGCACTCTAAGGGGCACGAGGATAAGCATGAAGCAAAAAGCTCCAAAACGTACTGAATATGTTTGCTTTGGAGAAAAGAATGACCCTCAGTATTGATTCATATATTTAGATGTCATATATCATATTTTGGAAAAGTGTGTATATGACATTATATACAGTATATATATTTTTTTACAAGACTGCACAATTTTTAAAGAGGTCTGGCCGTGCTCTGTGCTTCATTTTTTGCCTCCCTACATGGCAGCCTTTCACCACCAGAGGGGACGGTTACTGGTTCCCACAACATGAATTCCACTGTTACAATCGTCCCTTAGTAAATATTTGAGCATTGGTAATTCTTTTTCCTGTGAAATGAAACGTCTTTCTAAAGATTTAAGCAAATAAGCTCTCATTTTATTCCACTGATATATCCAGCTATGGAAAGGAGCAAATGTTTAGCCTTTCTAAAATAAAACTGCATAAGCCAGAATCTACCAATGGTTAGCTGCAGCAGACTGAAGATGAGAGGAAAAACAAATTGGACGTGAGCGTCAGTAAGGAGCCAAGTTACCCAAACTATTCTATAACATTTCAGTAATTATTTATTACTCTGATGCTAATCTTTCTGATCATTACAATAGAAATTGATGAGAAGAATTCATAATTAATTGCAGAATTATGGTATTTGAGGGGTGGTATGGTGGAGCAGTGGTAGCGCTGCCGCCTCGCAGTTAGGAGACTGGGGTTCGTTTCCTGGGTCCTCCCTACATGGAGTTTGCATGTTCTCCCCGTGTCTGCGTGGGTTTCCTCCGTGTGCTCCAGAGTCCACACTCCACAGGCCAAAGACATGCTGGTTAGGTGCATTGGCGATCCTAAATTGGCCTTGGTGTGTGGGTGTGTTTGTGTGTGTCCTGCGGTTGGTTGGCAACCTGCCCGGGATTGGTTTGTGCCCTGTGTTGGCTGGGATTGGCTCCAGCAGACCCCCATGACCCTGTGTTCGGATTCAGTGGGTTGGATAATGGATGGATGGATGGTATTTGAGGGTTCCTCTAGAGTGCCTTTATTTCTTGAATGACTTGGCTCAAAAACTAATCAGCACATTGTCATTTCATAACAGGCTTAAGTTTCGAGTTTTGTATATTTTACCGTCCAGCCATTTTAGCTCTAGACTGTCCTCAAGAAACTGTGACACACTGACAGACGAACACCCATCATCGAGATATTGATGTTTTTGGTTTCAAGGGACCCTAAAACGTTAAGATTCGTCGAAAACCAGAGATTGAAATTTTTGACGAGTCAAAGCTTTCTCTCCTTCCCCACAGACAATAGGGTATAGTGGGGGAAGGCACAAAGCAAAAAGACATAAGTGAAGAGACGGGAAGAAAATCATAGCCTTAACTTATGGCAAAGTTGAGAACAATTAGCGATTGGAGGTGCATGATGGAAATAAAATGCCTACCAAGGACTAATGCCTTTGCTGTGGAACATGGGTCTTACTGTTACTGCTGCTGGAATACATTGCCAGGCTGTTATTTGTGCAACTACTGGGTATACAGTAGTTTATCATTAGTATTATACAGTAGATATCAATAATAAAGCAATTGTGCAGCCATTTTTCTATTTTCTAAGTTGTTTGATCTTGCAATGCTGCAGAGTTTGAATTTTTATATTTCAGATTTCTGAAGGTCCCCAGTTGGCTACAATAAGGAGGTTGCTTCAAAAAAACAGACACTCAATTTATTCATTTTATTTTCTCTTCCCATGAATGCTGTGACAGATAGGGGGCGCTGTCGTCCCCTTGAACCCTCAGACTATATGCCAGACACCAGATAAAAGTCCAATAATTGAATTTATTACAATTATAATGTGCACAAAGCACCCTCCTCTCCACAATACTCATTAAACAATACACAATAACTAATCAATACAATCCTCCACTCGCAGACGCGTTGCCACCCTGCCACCCAGCTCAGCTCAATGTCTGGGATCTCCCACATTCCTTTTATATTTCCTGACCCGGAAGTGTTTCCGATCTGACGTGACCTCCTGCCACTTCCGGGTCAGATCAAAAAGTTCTCTTCTTCATCCTGGAAGCACGTCATTCCTCCTGTCGCTGTGACTAAGACGTACGTCCGGGTTATAGGGTGCGTAAGAGTCTCTGGGCCTCCCTGCAGCGTCCTCTGTTGGCCCCTGTAGTATCTAGCAGGGCTGCGGATGACAACTCCATTGTCCATAATTCCCTGCTGGCATTCGGGGCACCTCCATGCTGCAGGGAGGGCTCCACCTGGCAGCCTGGGGGTATTGGCTGGGATGACTGGCCGACCATAGTCCACAATGCACACTTTTGAATAATTTTAGCTGAAAGGCAACAATGTCCTCGGAAGCTACAGACATGTGCTTTACTTTGTGACAGTGCACACCAGGGCTTCCAGTTTGCGTTGTGCCAGCTGCTTTTACACAAAAACTCCACTCACGACAGTTGTAGTGAACAGACAAGTGAATATGTATGTGCCTGTCTCTCAGGAAAGATCATGCCAAGAAACTGAAAAAAATAAAATAAATAAATAATAACATATATATTAGGGGGTTACCCCCTGCTCACTTCACTCACCAATCCTCCCCAGTATATACTGCATACAGTGGAAACTCGGGTCACGACCGTAATTCATTCCAAAACTCTGGTCTCAATCCAATTTGGTCGTGACCCGAAGTCATTTCCCCCATAGGATTATATGTAAATACAATGAATCCATTCCGGACCGTACAAAATGCATGTAAATATATTTTTTGACGATTCTTAAGGACAAAAATAGTTAATTATACCATAGAATGCACAGTGTAATCGTAAACTAAATGTAAAAACATTGAATAACACTGAGAAAACCTCGAACAGAACAAAAAACTAACCTTGCAGGAGTTCATGCATAGCCTTACGAACCGCTCGCTGTAAACACTTTTTTTAATGAGTTTTAAGCACAGGGAAAAAATTTACATTTGAAAAATCCTTAATTTATATAAAAACTAACCATAAACAACCAAGAAAACTAACCTTTCATGAGTCGAGTTCTGGCATGAAGGAAGTGAGGAGGAGCTGGGTGGAGAGGAGATTACAGTTTTGAGATAAAGTCTCTGCGTGATGCACGTCTGGCCGAGAACAATGTACTGTACGGGGAAAGACTAAACACGTGCGTAAATCACCGGCGCGTACGAACCGGAAGGGAAACTGGCTTGTTGGTCACCCGAGTGTGTGGTGGTGAACAGATGCAAAAGTTTGGTGAACATTTTGGTCGTAACCCGATTTGTACGTGTTCAGAGACTGTGCATATTATATATATATATATAAATATATGAGAGAGAGAGTAGATAGACATGAATTTCTTTCATCTTCATTTGTTTTTTTAAACATACATCATAAAGGCAGAAGCCATTTGTTCTGCAATCAGACTTTTGCCTTTTCAAAGTGGAATGTGTTCCATAAGTTTTGTTTCATATTTGCTCTGTTGCCCCAGCTATTATAAACCTTTTTAAAAATGTATTTATACGAAATGCTATACTTAACCACACAAGCTTGTCATATTAAATTTGAAAGAATGGATAACAGAGAACTGAAGAGGAAACTGTACAATAAGGGTGTTTAAAAAAAAAAAAAAAAAAGGACAAAATGATAAGGAGGATTGCTTGCTTTTGGACAGCAGCACCAACTCTGACAGTTAGATGAGAAATGTGCGTCTCCAAACAATTTCAAAAGCTGTCTGCTTCCATCTGTGGTAAATCAAACAGTAGACACATATCAAAGCTAAGTTTACAGTATCCAAGGAACACCCAGCGCCCTGGCATGTGTCACTGTTCACTCCCGTTCTGCGCACAGCCCTCACTCACTTGAGCCCTTCACGGCTCACATTAATCTCGCACACAATAAGCGATGTTTGCTTTGCAATTTTAGATAAAGTCACAAGATGATGTTGCCCTTTCGTTGCCAGCTTTGTACTCAAATGAGTCTTCGCCAAATACGAGAGCTGCCTTTGGCGCAGCTACAACTGTTTGGATGAAGTTCCTCAGTCAGCAGCTTCCATGCCAACCTTCAAAGGAATCATCTCAAAAATCAATGAATAATTCACAGGCTAATATCTGTGCAGCTGTGTATTTTCTGGGACACATGAATTATGCATGGGGGCTGACATTTGTGAAGCAGGTTCACACCAACGGCTCAAATTTAATGCCAAGCGTGATGGTGGCACACATAACAGCTTTTTCTTTCACATGTCAGTCTCCTTCTCTCTTACAGTGACAGAGGAGTCCTTTCAGAGGTAGTGGGACACTGTGACATTCAGTAATTATGCTGTCTACACAGAAATGAGCAGGCAGCTCAAACGATGGGCTTCTTGTTTTCCCAAGAGTCTAAATTTATAACAAAACAAAAAAACAAAAACCTCATGGAATTTAGTTATGTTTGCTTTTTTGAAATGGCCTTGGGACATTACATGTGTTAAAACATGTCAATGACAGCCTCTCAAGGAAATGTCAGGGTGGCAGAATGCGTCATGCCTTTCACAGGCCAGCCGTTAGTCTGTGATACGCAACAATGTTTTCTGTGATGCCAGACTACAGTGATTTATTAAACAAACATACACCATATTGTCTTTGTGGGCCTTTGAGTTTTTGTAAAAAAGATCCAGAGTGAATAGAAATCAGGCGGACATGACAAGGATGCATCTGACACTCTTAGTATTGTAATGTGAAAACAGGATCTTCAACCTCCTCAATACGTGTGTATGCAAGAGTGGGTAGAAAACTCACCACCGCAGTGTCACAACATGCCGTCTGAAGTACCAGAATGATTCGATCTCCTTCACACAACAAGGCCAATCTTTCACTGAATCTGAACCAAAAATGGTCAAAGTCTGGGTTCTTTCCACTGTAAAACACGGTGGGCGCCACTGAGCCCCAAAACCCCAGACACACCACACTAAACAGTCCCAGATACAAAATAAAAACCACAGAACACCTTGTATACTGACCAGTCCACAGCCTTTCAATACACAACCCTCCTTGTCCTCCTCCAGGTGAGCTTTACCTTCTGCCTCCCGACTCCGACTAACCAGAGGGCAGGGCCGGCGAGAGAAAATCCGGGCCCCGGTGCAAAGAAGGTGTGTGGGCCCTCGTGTCTCAGAACGCGGTGACTATGTGACGTACTTGTTTGCCGGCTGATGACTTTTTGTCACTGTGCCCGGAACCCCCTCTTCCTCGTCACTTCCCACCGAGTGGGGAATACCCTTGTAGACCACGTGACTTCTCTCCTAGGGTGGCCTTCATGAACGTCACTTACATCATAAACTGTTGACCGTTGCTAAGTACCGTGACCCACGTGCCTTTTTAATTTTAAAATAAACAGACTTGCAAAATGTAAAAAAAATACAATAAAAATTAAATGAATTAAGTAAAAAAATGTTCAAATCATAATAAAAATGACGGGACGTGTTGGGCTTCATGGCACCCCCTTGAGCTTCATACTGGCTGCACCCCCCTCACCTCGGGCCTGTCGGAGGGGGCTGGATGGATGGCTTTGATGCCAGACCTGGGAGTACTGCCGGTACAGGGGCATAGCCCGATGGAAGCAGTTCTGGGTCAGATAGATGGAAGACCCTCTTCCTGCAGCACCCAAGGACCCTGACAGGGTTGTCCCTTAGAACCAGGACCCCCTATGACTATGACTGGGTCCATACCAGCAGAGCACTGCCATCTACCATACTGGGGGAGGAACTGTTCTTATTTTTCCAACTCTTTGATATTATCCACTAATGTTTGTTTTAAATATTGATTCATTCCAATCCCAGCAGGGTTATACTGCCTCCCATACTATCGTTTCATTATGGCTTCCAGGCTGGGAACGGGTCCAGCATAGCACTCACAACACAAATGGGGTAAAATACAATCTCCAAAACGTGACCTTGGTGCCAAATACCAGACTGTACGCCATTACATAGGAAAAGGTGCCTGTAGAGCAGTGGCTCCCAAACTCGGTCCTGGGGACCCCCAGAGACTGCAGGTTTTTTGTTCCAATCAACTTCCCTTTTTAATTGGACTCCTGGGCTAATTAAGTGAGCTGTTATTGTTTTGGGGTCAATGAAGAAATTACAAAGGTAAGTGTGTTAATACATTGTAATAAAATGAAGCAGTTACATGTGGATTTCTTTTTACTTTTTATTTCTATTCATCTTGTTTTAAATTCAGCCTTTCAATTATTGACTAATTAGTGGGCCTGACGCTGAAGTAATTGCAGCCTTTCATCATTCGGTGCTGTTTACTTATTTTTAATTGTTATTATTAGGATACAATGAAGGAAAGGAAAGGGGGTTAAGCATTTAAAGCTATAGCAAAAATTAGAAATATTTCTAAATGTCATATAATGTAAAAATCATACTGTTGTGTTTTTCTGAATGCTGAATAAGAGAGGAGGAAAAAAAAGACCAGCTAACAAATAAGATCAAACATCATCCTCAATTATCATCACTTATTGTGTAACAAAAACCTACGGCCACAGGGGGTCCCCAGGGCTGAGTTTGGGAACCACTGATTTAGAGCTCATGAAGGGAAAGCAAATGACTTCCTGTATGTGAAGCAAACATCAGTTGACTGCATTAATAACTGAGACATCGATTTATGATTTTTCATATCCTATTTCTTTAGTCTTTGTATCTTGAGGTACTTTGATTTTTTTATTATTTTTTGATTATTTTTTTCTCCAGCCTTTGGAGTTTTTTTTTTGTTTTTTTCTGTCCACCCTGGCCATCGGACCTTACTCTTATTCTATGTTAATTAATGTTGACTTATGTTTATTATTTATTGTGTCTTCTATTTCTCTATTCATTTTGTAAAGCACTTTGACCTACAATTTTTTGTATGAATATGTGCTATATAAATAAATGTTGATTGATTGATTGATTTGAGGTACTTTGTATACTGACATCTGCCATACATTAAATAAGTAAATATCGCAACTATTCATTAACTACATCTAGACAAGCTCATTCAGTTCCTGACTGTGACTGTGTCCGACTTTGACCCCCTGAGGGTAATTTTCTCCAGGGATGCTATGGAATGAGTTTTTGCTTTTGTCTTCTCCTCTGTGAAGTGGCCACGGATCAATGATACTTGAAATGGATGGATATTTCCATTTTTTGTTAATCAGTTTGAAACAGCTTGGTTTTATTGTGTGATTGAACAAACCTGGATCCTCATAAGTACAGTGGAACCTCAGTTCACAAACGTCTCTGAACACGTACAAATCGAGTTACGACCAAAAAGCTAGCCAAACTTTTGCATCTGTTCACGACCACACACTTGGTTGAAGAACAAGCCAGTTTCCCCTTTCGGTTCGTACGCACCGATGATTTACGCACGTGTTCAGTCTCTCCCTGTACAGTACATGGTTCTCGGTCAGACGTGCATGCTTGCGCTGTGAACTCTTTGTGCGCTATTTCAGTTCCCTCTTCGCACCGATGATTTGCGCAACTATTCACTCTCTCTCTGTAGTACATTGTTCTCGGTCAGACGCACTCTACCTCAAAACTGTGACCTCCTCTCCACCCAGCCTCCTGCGCACTTCCTTCATGCCAGACCTCGACTCATGCAAGGTTACTTTTCTTGGTTGTTTATTAAAAAGAGTGTTTACAGCGAGCGGTTCATGTAGCGTGAACTCTTGCAATGTTAGTTTCCTCTGTTCAAGGTTTTCTCAGTGTTATTCAATGTTTTTACATTTAGTTTACTGCTACACTGTGCATACAGCTTGTATGGTCCGGAACGGATTAATTGTATTTACATACAATCCTATGGGGGAAATTACTTTGGGTCACGACCAAATCGGGTTGCGACCAGAGTTTTGGAATGAATTACGGCCGTGACCCGAGGTTCCACTGTATTCTGAAACCTTTGAGGGTGTGGAAGGAAGAAAAGAAACAAAAAAAGCAATGGCCAAAACAAAATAAAGACGGCAATTTATCACCTTGCCAAAGAGGGTGTTCAAAAAATAAAAAAAAGTTACATAAAGTCCTATGTCAGCATAACCTGAAAAATTAGTTTGGATAGCGAAGTTTCCTCGAAGTTGGCTTATAAACCGGTGGACGTGCCCACTGAATATTCTGTTCATGTCAAACAAATACCAAAATAAAACCGGACAAGAGCACTAGTACCAGAGACCAACATAATCAGGAAAATAAGTTTTGAACTTCTTGAAATTTAAAACGTATGTTTACACTGAAGGAAACATACAGAAACATGTATAAGGCTCAGAAAAAATGTAAATCATTATTAACAATGTGAACAAATTCTCTAACTAGCAATTTGAAAAGAGGTGATGGCATTTTACCTGTGAATCTATTAAAGTGTGCTGAGCCAGGACTCAATGAAGAACACTAAAAAAAAAATAAACTTAAACAGAGTTACGCTCTTTAAAACCTTCTAGTTAGTTTGTTGCCATACCAGGTTATCAAAATCATATTCACATTCGCAGTGGTCACGGCCCCTTTAGTACACCATTGAATAACTCTTAAAGTGGCGTTCATTTACAGTTGCTTTCCTTCGGCTCCCACAACCAATTCTATAAAGCACACAGAAATGTCTCCACGAGGCCCCAAACCCACAGATGGATGTAAGTCAATGAAGGGCATTGAGCCAGACTTTTTTAAGGAACTTCACATTTTTCCAAGAAGTATAATTAGGATTTAAAGAAAATTAAGGCAAAACCATTGCCATCAGTAGTAAAAAAAAATAAAGTGTAACTGTAGAAGGGGCCAATGGTAGACTTCTTAGGAGTAAAAAATGTCCCTGTGGGACATCCTGAGGGTTCGCGGGATCCCCTCGAGTTTTCTGGATATCATGGCCGGCCTGTACGCTGGTACTGTGAGTGCTGTGCAGAGTGGAGGCAGAACCTCTGTGTTTTTCCCAGTTGATTCTGGGGTGTGTTTTGCTCCTACTCTGTTCAATGCTTGAATGGACTGGGTGTTGGGCAAGGTCATGGGGTCCAGCGGCTGTGTTGCATCTGTTGGTGAAGAAAGATTCACGGATCTTGACTTTGCTGACGATGCTGTGATCTCTGCGGAGTCGATGGAGGCTCTGATTAGGGAGCTCGAGAGACTGAGTGAGGAGTCTGAGTGTCTGGGCTTGCGAGTGTCCTGATAAAAACCAAGAGCCAGGCCTTTAATGACCTCTTGGGCACGGCCATCAGCTGTGTGTCTGTTTGCAGAGAGAGTGTCGACCTTGTCGAGAGGTTTACGTATCTCAGCAGTGACATTCATGTCTGTGGTGACTCTTCCTATGAAGTAAGTAGCCAGATTGGGAGATTATGGGGGGTCATGAGGTCGCTGGGTAGGGGTGTGTGGCGCTCCCGATATCTATGCAAAGTCTTAGAGTCCTGGTGCTTCCCATCTTGCTATATGGTTGCGAGACATGGACGCTATCCAGTGACCTGAGACAAAGACTGGACTCCTTTGGTACTGTGTCTCTCTGGAAAATCTTTGGGTACCGTTGGTTTGACTTTGTGTTGAATGAGCGGTTGCTCATGGAGTCCTGAATGAGGCACATTACCTGCATTGTCAGGGATTGTCAGTTACAGCACTACGGCCATATGGCGCGTTTACCCGAGGGTGATCCAGCTCGTAAGATCCTCATTGTTGGGGACCTGAGTGGCTGGACCAGGCCAAGGGGTCACCCACGTAACACCTGGCTGTGGCAGATAGAGGGTCATTTCTGGAGGGTTGGCCTGGACTGTGTGTCTGCCTGGGGGGTTGTTTTGTCGTGTAGCGGCAACACACTGTACCAGGCCATGCTCCCTAACTTGACTTGACTATAAAAGGGACCAACAGTCTTTTGAATACTTCATGACAACTTGTTCCCAATTTTAATTTGGCTTTGAGAGGTTGTGGATATTTTTGTAATGTAACAAATCCAATTTGTTGAAGGTGGAAGCAAAAACCTCAAAACCTCTGAGCACGAGTGTCACTTGGCTGGGTGTTGAAGTACCAGAAAAATAGCAATAGCTAAAATGTTCAGTATACAAATGTGACCCATGTGCTGGTGGTCCTCACCCACTACCACCACTACAACTAAAAGTTACAATGAGAGGGCCCAGACCTAACTCCACTTGAATTCAGAAAGAAAAGGATGTAACACACACTCTTATCAAATGGTAATTTGCCTAACTCAGAAAAGTCTGCGTTTCAGTGCCTGGCCCCCGGGGGCTCTAGATGTGTTGGCATCCCTTGGCAGACAGAATACCCACACCATGAACTGAAGACTGAGTGGCTTCTCATCATGAGGTGAAATGACATGTGAAGTCCTACCATTGGGCTGTTACTAGCGATTAGGAGGAGGTCCGTCCATCCGGGAGTAAGGAGCGCTTCACACACACAGTCCATGTAGGCCCTCTTAGGCACTGATGGTACTTGAATTGGCACCAGGGTCTGCCACTTACTTACATGGCTGCTTTCTGTCCAGAAGCTTCCAGTCTCATGGGCATCTAAAGTCATCCTGCTAGAAAAAATATCATATATAAATCATAAAGGAACACCAATTAGGAGCAATACAATATGACAGAAGAGATAACAAATAATAAAAACTATTGACACGCATCCATCTGTCCGCACCTCTTTTCCTCACATTTTAAAGAACAATGAAAGAAAGGATATTTTGTATTTACTAGAAATCAGGAAATGTATTTCTTCTAATAAACAATCTGTATCATTTTACATTTCTTTAAATTTAAGTTGTCAATGAAATATACTGTGATACTGTTAGTGTTAACATTCAGTGACTAACAGACAAGAGATCTGGAAAAACATTTTAATGTGCTGAAACTCAGAATAAGTGGATTATATTTTAATCATTTGAAATAATATTAACTTAATAAATAAGTAAATAGAGAATTGAATATAACTGAGCATTATACTGTGTTATCAACATGGTAAGATCATTTCAGTTGCAGCCCTCTAAAAACTACAGCAGCAACTGAGTATTTTGACAAGCTTGCAGACTAAAGACTCGTGTCAGGCAGATCTAACCTCTGAGCAATATCAGTTTAGAAAATGCAAAAAGCCACAACAGCCTTTCACTCCTTGCCGACGTATGAGAAATCATGATTAGCTTTAGCTTTGAACGGCTGGGTGCCCTGCTGACACCTGTAAAGGTCTTTGTGAGATGAAACACAGTCGAGATGCTGAGGAAAAATGCCTCACTGCCACGATTTAATGAGTGTCATCTTAGTCAGTTCCATCTGAGCCGTGTTTCACAATATAAAGAAGAATAAATAAAAGCAACAGTGCTGCCACTGTTTATATGCCAAAATGGTTTGTGGTTTCATGTACACATGGAGAAAAGCAGCCATGTTAGTGCAAAGCTGAATGGAAGACCATTTAGCTGAAAGTGACATTTTTATACAAAAATACAGAATGCAAGAGAAAGAAAGCTGAAAATTCTACTGACCTGCCGACATACAGTCTAACAAACCAGTGGACGGAAAACTGTTACTTACGGGGACTGTTACATAAACTGCATATTAAATTCAAGTACTTTAAGTCAGCAGGTATCACTGGGGCAGCATGATAGCACAATGGCCGCCAGTACTGTGTGACAGTAGATGGCATATACCAGCAATTAACCAGGCACAGACAGACACAAGAGGCACACTTACACAAGTTCACACTTTTTATTTTCTGTTCTCTTCTTTACAGTCCTTTACACTTCACACACCATGCACAAATCTCCACAAATATAACTCACAGTCCCTTCTTTCCTTCTTCTCTGCCACCTTCACTCCTCCACTCTCAAGCTCTGTCCTCTGCCTCCCAACTCCGGCTCCCCCTTTTATAATGCACCTGGATGTGCTCCAGGAGCTCGCTGATGACCTTCTTGGTGTGGTGGAAGTGCTGCATACCATGGCTTCTTAACCATGCAGGAGCCCCCTGGCAATGGCCATGGCCCCCCATCGGATGGAGCTTCCAAGCTCTGTTCCCGTGGCCCCAACACCCACCAGAGCGGCTGCCATCTCGTGTTCCAGGGGAGGTACTGCTCCTCTCCCGGTCCTTCCATCCTCCAGGTGTCCCGACTGGGCATGAACCCCAGCCATCCGCCACAACTGCTTCACTGATAAAGTCACCTGGGCTTGAATCTGCACCTAGTTGTCCATGTTACTTTTACACACTTTCTTCAGGTCTAAATGAATTGTCTCTGTATAATCTGCTTTGCCTCCAATATTTTGTTTGATTGGCGGTGCTACACTGGCCTAGTGGACTGCTGCTCTGTCCAGGGTGTGGGTTGGTCTCCCCACAAATTTGAACTGGATTAAGTGGAAATGTGAATATTTTCAAGATATTTATGGTCACATTTACTGTGTTCTCAGAGTGTAATTTTTGTTCCACAGTTGCTTGGCAGGCTGCAGGGATGTACATGCAGGCAATAGGACAGAACATGTAAATAAATAAATCAGTATAATGGGCTATTATACATAATCAAAAACAGAACTGTACAGACAGATAGATTTTATTGAACAGTAGTGAGGGGAAAAGAAAAAGCGAAGATGGAGGTATCTTTGCAAAAGGATGAAGGTCCAAGTCTTTAGAGTCCTGGTGTTTCCTGTTTTGCTATATGGTTGCAAGACATGGACGCTACCCAGTGACCTGAGACGAAGACTGGACTCCTTTGGTACTGTGTCTCTTCAGAGAATCCTTGGGTACTGCTGGTTTGACTTTGTGTTGAATGATCAGTTGCTCACATAGTCCCGAATGAGGCACATTACCTGTATGGTGAGGGAGCGTGAGTTATGGCACTACGGCCATGTGGCACAATTCCCTGACGGTGATCTGGCTTGCAGGATTCTTACTGTTGAGGACCCGAACAGCTGGAGCAGGCCAATGGGATGCCCACTTAACACCTGGTTGCAGCAGATAGATGTTCATTTCCAGAGGGTGGCACTGGACCGTGTGTCTTCCTTGGTGGTTGCCAACTGGGATCCCAAGCTGTTTTGTCATGTGGTGGGTGTGGCAACATTCCGCATGCTCCCATCCTGACCTGACATGAAGCACAGATTTAACAAACAGTAGAATTACACAAAAAACCAACAGGTGGGTACAGTACAGGGGAGGTTAAGTCTACAATACTGAAATTTCGTTTACCAGAAGGCAGAAGAGAAAACATGGTGATGAGCTGGACGGCTGTCATCAGATATGATGGATTCAGCTCTCCCAAGACATCTAGAGGAGTTGATGATATGAAACTGTGGAAGGTCAGCCCCAATGAGTTTAGAAGCTGTATGGACAGTCCCTTGGTGGGGCTTGTGATCCTGGCAAGACAGGTTATCATAGCACATGGTGATGCATCTAGTCTGAATACTTTCGATAGTGCAGTGGTAGAAGTTCACTATTATTTTGGCTCCCAACCCCAAAGCATCTGGAAAAAGAGCCTTTCTGAGGGTGCAGATGGTGTTTATAGACCATGTAAGGCAGCCGGTGATCTAGACATCCAGGAACATGAAGCTGCCAACTGTCTGGACGGGGGAGCCATTGATCATCCGTGATTTTTATTTTCCCCCTTACCTGTACAGGACTCCTGTTTTGCTTTGGAAGCAGACCCCAGTATCCAACACCCACAAAGAAGCTTAAGCTGGCTACTTATTCACAGAGCTCTTAGTCTGACAAAACTACTGAGGTGCTTTACAATTAGGGAACTGTAGGACAGAGTGACAAACTAGAGCTTTAGAATTATTAACTAAAACCCTAATTGGATGGGATTAGTTTTACTTCAGAAGGTGGAGGGGGGTATGCACCAGAACTTTATACCGGTATCTCCCCATGCTTGCCTTATTGAGTACCGGTAGTTCAGACATCATTTATTTATAACAAATATATGTCCATTTGCACCTCGAAGAAGAACGCCTATGGATCTTTGAGGGGATACTCATTTTCCATTATTCAGAACACATAACAAGGAGAACTGGCAGTTCTTCTTTTCCATTTCAGGAACTGGGTAAAGTCGTTATTACCGGAGGATCTCTGCAATTTTAGTCCTGTCTGACTAGCTCAAATAGCAGAACTTTACTGACATATCAATTCACACAGGACTAGTTTAACCTCTGGTTATTTTATACACCATAATATTAATACACACTCCATAATCTCCATAACCTTTACTGAGATGTGAACATGCAGTCCGTAAAATGTTACCAGCGTGAGCGATTAGGCCGGGTCTAAAATTACAGAGGTCCTCCAGTAATCGTTTCTTTCCCCCCATCTCCTTGTGAAAAATTAATCTGTTTGATTAGGGCTTTAGTTGACTTTTCGACCCACACAAACTAATCATTATCAAGTAAATAGTACAATCTTGTCTGTATATTCTTGCTAGGGTGATGCAGAGTGCCAATGGTAGGGCTCTTACCATCTCTGTGATGTACATTTCAACTTTTTAGCTAGTAAATCACACCCTTCTCACACATTATAATTATCGCCTCACTGTGATTTTTAACAAAATAGTCTTTTTTCATAAGTTCATTTCATTAACTGAATGTTTGGGTGACTGTCCAGTTCAGATCGTGAAAAAGCAAATTCCGTACAGGCTGTAGCTTTGAGGAATTTTATTTAAGTATCTAGCATTATATGTTGATTGGCAATATCAGTATTACAACTGTGAGACAGCCGACGGTTTTAATATAAAAAGACGCATCCAAGAACGATATGATAAGAGGCCTTGTAGCTGTCAACAGAATGAAAATCCATAACAATACATACCAGACTTCTGTTTTCGTTTGTGTACATCTTTCAAAACAAATCGAATTGATTCTAACAATGCTAGGCAGTGTTGTAGCTAACACTTGGAGGAGTACGTTTGAAGATGAAATGAATCTATATAGAAAATTGACAGAAATTGTGGGCACACTTGCCACCTTGCTCTGCTTTGGCAGATATTCACTTCAGGCCAAGAGCAAAACTAAGCCATCAAATTACCTAGGAGTGCAAGAGATGGCAGTGAATAAAAGAAACTCCGGCAGCTGCCGGGTCAACTTAATATGATAGTTGGACAGAGAATGGAATGTTTGGAAAAAAAAAAAAAACCCAACACCCTCAGTCTGCCAGTGACGAGTGTGTAGCATTGGAATTATTTGGAAACAACTGGTGAGCTTCCTGCTACAGTAGGGCATTCTAGAATAGCTGGGTCTGTAGTATTTTTAAGTGAATGTTCCTTTAGTTTAGTAGTGTATAGAACCGTATTGGGGGATTCCCAGGTTATCTAACTTTCTTTCCCCAGATTCCGGGTTGAGAGATCTAGAGACAGTGGTGACCGCGGACAGCCTTAGAGCCTTTAATGCAGTTCCCAACCTCTGGACTCAGCATCTGGTGATGGGGCTTTAACAGATCTGATTTCCTCTTGTAGATCTGAAACCTCTCATACCTGTAGTTTTGGTTTTTTTTCTTCTGATACATACAAACAGCTATGATGCAACAAACACACACTGCACTAAATGAAAGGTAAAAAAATCAGTTCAATCTAAAGTACAAACAATCTAGTAAATAACAGAAATAAGTTAAGATTCACTAATGTTTAACTACTCAAAAAAACACCCTTTTCCTTTCTAATTAATAACAAAAAGCCTACTATGCTAGACTTCCTCATATTGACTAAAACAACTGGAGTTAAACAGAAATGTTGGCGGGCAACCAGCACATAAATCCAGAATAACATTAATGAATACCTCTCAGCTCTCAACAGTTCCATGGAAAAAAAAAAAAAGATTTTTTCCAGTTTTAGGTAATACAAAATGGTATTTACTCATTGAATTATCGAGGGCTCTTAAGAATTGTTCCAGTTGTACAACATTATTAGACACTATAAAGTGTATATAGTGTAGGGCAGGAAATCAGAGGGATCTGATCACTAGCTAGTCTACTCTGAACCCTGCTGTCAGAGGACGACGACTGACTGAAAACACACCCACTGCTGGATTAGCAGATATCTTCATTGGAAAAATGTCTTAAATTAAGGCAATTGCAAAAGCATTTCACCTACGTGGCATCATTCATAGCTAGGCTCCAATTCCTGATATAGTTTAGATCATTTTAATTTGGAGAGATGTGTGAAATATATAATTTTAATATTGTGTGTTTGCAAAGATGAGAGGTGATTGTTATGAAGAGCGGAATTCCACTTCTTACCTGAGATGATAACTGAAAGGTCTCTTCCTCAGCATTGCCTTAAGTCATCTAGCGGTTCACACCATTAGCTGGTAAAGTATGGAAATACTAGTAACAATCTCCTTATTAGTAGGTAAAATATTTTCAAGTGTGAACCTTAACTGAGGATTGGGGAAGTTCAGCAGATTCTTTTTAACAAGTTTAAATAGAAGAATGAGTGTGTTGAAGGAAAGGTTTTACTGTGCATCCGGAAAGTATTCACAGCGCATCACTTTTTCCACATTTTGTTATGTTACAGCCTTATTCCAAAATGGATTAAATTCATTTTTTTTCCTCAGAATTCTACACACAACACCGTGAAAAAAGTTTACTTGAGGTTTTAACAAAATTTATTAAAAATAAAAACGCTGAGAAATCCCATGTACTTTGTACATAAGTATTCACAGCCTTTGCCATGAAGCTCCAAATTGAGCTGAGGTGCATCCTGTTTCCCCTGATCATCCTGGAGATGTTTCTGCAGCTTAATTGGAGTCCACCTTTGGTCAATTCAGTTGATGTGACATGATGGTCTACAGAAGAGACACTTGCCCCCTGTGTTTTTACATTCTTTGTCAAGGACATCGGTTAGAAATTTTCTCATCGTCTCCCTCAGCAGCTCTTGATTCACTTCTAAATTGTCTAAAATGTCAGAAGTGCATATGTTAGCCTTGTTTTCGAGTATCTCAAATATTGCCAATCCATTTATGATCATTAGAAAAAAATTTTCATCAGGCCATTCAGTCCAATAAGCTCACAGGTCATATTCACCTCAGTTGTCCAAAATAACGTCAAATTGAGTTTTGAATGTCCCTAAAGTCCTACGCTCCTCCACACTACTTGGTCATTTATTCCATGTGTTTATTTTTTTTGGGATCGATTCTTAAGCCGAGCCTTTGCTAGTGGGCCAAGGTGGCTTAATAGTGTGACAAAACTTAGGAGTGGCTGGCAGTGTTTATGACTGGAGGGTTTAGTTAAGGAGGTCCCACTCTAAATGCATTTCCTGAGCTATAAAAGGATTATGTTAGAAGCTCCCAACACTTTATCTTAAATGACGCTCTTTAATAAACACGCCTGCAGATTCATAAAACCTGTTCATTTGCTCTGCTGTTGAAATCAGCTGTGGGAATTCACAAGTTACAGGCGTTTTAGTTTACTCTAACTCTGGAATTAGAGGCACGTCTGCTGAGTGTTTACCACTTGGCTACTGTTTATGGCACCACACTTTTCTGGCTTATTACTGATACTGGTGGGGCTGGACCGCGTGTCTGTCTGGGGGTTGCAAACTGGGATCCTGAGTTGTTTCGTTGTGTAGTTGGTGCGGCAACACACTGTACCAGTTCATGCTCCCCGACTTGACTTGACATACAGGGCACCCAGTAATGAATAGTCAGCAGTCCAAATCATCTGTGACCAACACAGAAGTTGATCTTTGACATCCACTGCTAGTCAAACATTTAAAGGCAACTCAGTGCTTATGGAAATGTCTTAATATTTCATGAAATCAAGGCATAGATCAAATAAAGTGTACAAAATTTTATTCACATTTTTGATTCATCAAAGTAGCCCCCTTTTGGTGATCTACCAGCCAAACTGTGTTAATGTAGAAGTCACCACCTCTGTCTCCACCAAAAGAACCCGAGACCATCAGACTTCATTCTCCATGTTTGGCAGTTGGTGTTACGCACTGAAGGATCGTCCTTTCACCAACTCGACAGCAGATAAACACCCTGTGTGAGGAACTGAAGATTTCAAATTTTAGATTCATTGGTCCATAAGACTTTGCTCAGTCTGCAGTAGTCAAGAGCTGGTATTTAAAGGCCCTATTTTGTCCTTTAAGGACTGGCTTTCTTACTGCCACTCAACCTGCAGCACAAAGTCCACTCTTTACAGTAGAAACTGACACTTGCTTATTCCATCTGCACTGTTGTACTATGAGGCGCCTGTGATCACAGAAACTTGTCTTCAGGTTTGGCCAGATCTCTTTTCAATTTCCAATTTGCCTTTGGATTGAGGAGGACACCACTGGACTCACTGAAACTTTGATTTTTTTTTGCAGTTTCTCTAAATTAAAGGCCTACACTTCCACTGTTTCATTTCATTTGTTAATTTCCATTTTTTTTCATTACCACTGGAATATTGTCCAAGTAATACCGCAGTGGATGTAATAACACAGTCTGTTCCAACTCTGCTTTAAGACAGACAGAGAGTTTTCAGTAATCAACAGAAGTGGGGACACCTGTGCAAACTGTTTGCTTCAACTTACAAGGCTTTATTTACTTTAATTACTGCAGAACCTCTGTAAGGTATAACCTAGTAGTTGTTCCCTGAAGAAGGCCCATTTGTAATATTCTGATATTTCCTTTTTTTCAGTTTTTGCTAACCTAAACCTTAAATTTAAACCTCAAGCAGTTTAGTGCTTACCTTTTAACCATTTTAGGTTATTGCATTTCAACTGATTAAATTTTAAGAAAACTGAGGTGTTCTAAAACTTTTGACCGATAGTGTATGTGTATTGAAATCAAATCTCCTTGGAAATTGATAGTAGAAAATCCTCAAGTGGGTAAATACACCATAAACCAAAAGATTTATTGGACTGTACAAGCTGCAAAAGAGTCAGAGCAATAAACATGGAGAACTAACTCCCAAGCCTAGTTGTGAATGGAAAACACAAGGGGGTGTAAGAAACAAAACTGATGAATAAGAAACAGGATTTCTATTATTAAAAAAACACACCACTAAATAAATGGAAAAAAGTAATGTCCATGTACCTGTCTCTTGACTGAACACACCTAACCCAGTTTAGGATTATAGAAGGCCGCTGCCCATCCCGGCAGCATTAGGCACAAAGCAAGAACCACCTGCAGTCCATGGCAGAGCGCACTCACTCACTCACTCACGCCACACTCACAATGGACTGTGGGAGGCATCTGCTAACCGACATGCGTATGGAAGTGTTCAATTCTTTGCCCATGTATACTAAACACCGATCATAGATCTCAACTTTTAAAACAATTCAAGAGAAAAATAATCTTACAAAAACAATTTTCCATCAAACCCATACCTATGTAGTTGGCTTCAAACTGCCCAGCTTCTCAATTACAGATTTATGAACTTGCTGGGTTCATTAGTAGCAGGAATGCATTAAATGGACACCTTAGGGAATGGCAGGTGGAAAAACATTATCTCCACATCATCATCATCATGTGGTTGTCACACATGATGAAAAGTAATTATAATCTTGGGCATGGCTAACCTGTCCTCGATGATGTCATACTTGATAAGGGCTGGAAATCAGTATACCAACATCCTGACAGAAACAACATCCGTACATTAACAAAAATATAATTCATTTGAGATTTTAAGAGAGTATAACTGGAAGGATGGATAGATAGATATAGATAGATAGATAGATAAAGAAAGGCACTATATAACAGATAGATAGATAGATAGATAGATAGATAGATAGATAGATAGATAGGCACTATATAGATAGATAGATAGAGATAGATAGATAGATAGATAGATAGATAGATAGATAGATAGATAGATAGATATAGAAAGGCACTATATAACAGATAGATAGATAGATAGATAGATAGATAGATAGATAGATAGATAGATAGATAGATAGATAGATAGATAGATAGATAGATAGATAGATAGATAGATAGAAAGGCACTATATGATAGATAGATAGATAAAGAGAGAGAGACACCCAGGCATGATCATTTTTTTAGGCGAGTACATCTTTAATTCAAGATGAGAAGTTTATTAACCACAGTGTGGATTCATTCACATTTAGAAAAAGGAACAAACAAACAGTAATATGTTATTTTAGTGGTAATTTTATCACACAATCATCCAGCTCCTAATATCCCTGAGATGACACACTATTACTGGTCTTCACAGCCTTCATGGTCAGACAGTTTAAATAAAATAAACACTGATTAAAACTTCCACTAAACAAGTGGTTTTGTTGTAATGGGGAGGACAGGCAGACACCCGTTTCTGGGTCACTGACAGGTCCTTATTATTTAGCTGTTGCCTAAACGACTCTCCCTAATTGTAACACGTTTAAAGTTACAAGCCAAGCAGCTTTGTAGCCATTCTAAAGTTACACACTTTAATGACAAAGCCCCCAGCTAATCTCCTTCTCACCTGCTCCATCATCGCTCCATGCGGCTCACTGTGTAAATCCCCTCTTCCGTGTCAAAGATTAGCTAGTGGTCTGGAAAATACAAATGGCATCATCATGTGAATAATGAATTACTCCAAACGGCTTTTTCACATCATGTTAAATGTTGCCAGGTTGTTAATGGAAAGAAACTAGAGATGCTCATGAAAAGAGACAATCATAAATTTAAATTTCAAATGGAACAACAAACGCTGTACATTTTGTTTCTTCATTTAAGCCTCAGATACACAAACATGAACTGATATACACAGACACAGTTTTCTTTGCCTGCTAATCGGATGTCGTCCGAAGAAACCATACTCATACTTTGTATCATTTAATATTGTTAGGATTGAAAGCAATCTACATACCAAAAGAATGTGAGGAGTTTACAAAGACAAACCAGGCCAGGGCCTCCCAAAAGTACTCCACTAGTGACCCAGCCTGCCTGGATTTGGCCTGTCCAGGATCCTGAAAATGAAGAACAGGGTTTAAAATTCAAAAATATTCCAAATTAAACAGCATTTTAAAATATTTTTTCAAGGAGAAGAACCAAAAAACCTCAGGCATGAATCCCAAGTCAGTCTTTATAAAGGAAGACATTTATTTATATTGAACAAGAGGAGGATAACAATAACAAAAAAAAAAAACAAAAAAGCAAGAAATTGCCTAAAATGGTCATCCACAGCAAGACCTGAAATAAAATCCAATATACAACAACCTCAAACAGAAATAAAACAACTGAACTGTTCTACTTAGGAAATTAAAATTTTCCTAACATTAATGAACTACTGAAGGATCCATTTCTTAGCTTCAAAATACATGATTGGGGACCCAAAAAGTTTTTTTTTTAAATAATTCATTATAAAACATACCACAATTCCCTTTTAGTCACCTTAAAAATACACCCTTTGGGGTAGAACACACTTGTCCGAGAGCTTCTTCCATTCCTGGAGCATTTCCTGTACTCGACTTTTGTTACCGTGACTACAACCCCCCCGAGTTTTTTCAAGGTTTTGGTTCATGTTAGAAAATCATCTTCCATTTAGTCTCAGTTTTAACTTCAGGAACAAAAAGAAGCCTCAGGGAGCAAGATCTGGAAACTACAAGGAAGAGTGAAGGAACAAACACATTAAAAACTCTGAGCAAAATCCAGGTTTGGGTGCCCCACTTCTCTGGATATTTTTTCCTGATGCTTTCCTGTAGATGCCTCAGAAATTCAATGTACTTTGAAGGTGCCTAAAATGGAGTTGATGCAACTTTCAAAAAAAAAAAACAAAACAATTCTTGGACTTTTTTTTGGGTTTCCCCTCCTTGTATAGGCTGATGGAGGCCCTACAGCATTGTCGGGGAACTGGTGCACCGCAAAAACTTTTGTAAAATATTTAAAATTGCTAGTGTTTTTGAACTTTTGGTTGATTAAAAAGATATTTAAAAAAAATATTTTACGTTGGAAAAACAGATAACGATTAATCAGATTGTTGAATAAACGAATGTATTTATTTTGAATGCAAGTTAAAATTTTCGCTGTTCACCATTCATCATAATATCAACACCAGCGGTGTCAAAAACACATCACGTGGGACTTAAAAAGTCTCGTTGTTAGAAGATCTCGCTCACTGTAAGACAGAAGAAGGCGGAGCAAATATAGAACGAGAAAATACGAACGCCACATTTCGCTCTTGCCGACGAGAGTATTGCTGTAGCTGCAGCTCTCACCACTTAATCGTCTGAGTATTACTATGGAAAAATTAACCTTATTTTCGCTCTGACACCGCTAATCAACACAGTAAACTTTGTAAACTCTGTGACCTTTTCCAGTTCTTTGTGGTGAAAAACATATTGTTGTGACTCAAGCATTCGATACTTCCTTGCAATTTAATTCTCAACGATTATCACTCGCTTTTTATTTACGGCAATTTTAATTAAACTTTATCTAGAAAAATTCATACAGTTTATTCTTGTCACAACTTTATTTATGGGCAGTCCCTCAGGTGCGCCGCGAAAAAGGTTGCCTTTCACTGCCCTACAGCCATGACATTAGGGTGGCCCTTAGTTCCTTAGTTAGGTGGTTCTTAGAAACACAGCAATACACAGACAGCAAAGAAAGAATAATAGTAACAAAAATATATAAATACAATAAACATCAGAAAAATAACATTCTACAATAAACAAAGAAGACATAGAAAAGGAAAATAAACACATAATCCAGGGAACACGCCCTGGCTGACACTGACAGCTATGACACACATAAGAACATCTAGCGCCCTTAGTAAACATGTCTGACATTCACAATCACCACACCTAACTTGGACTCTTTTCCCGTATTCAGCCCTCCTTCATTTTTACCGTAGCTTACGATACCATTATCACAAAGTCTATGGGGTTAAGGGGCTACTTTTTATTATGAAGTATGATATTTTTTAAAGGGTTTATTGTAGGCATGGTTTAATTATTCAGTATACCGAATTTTCTTTCTGCACATAATGTTGGAATCACAATATAAGATATTTGGATCAGTGCAATTCAAGCTTTCCACTTTTAAAATTAGGTAAGACTTTATTGGAGTCTTTCCTTTTTGCTGCTTGTGTGCCTTTTGTATCAGCCCTTGTTGTGTATTCAAGAGGACTGGTTGGGGCAACTGGATGGGTACATTAGACAGTTGACATTTGTCTTTATTGAACCTGAGGTCATGGATGACCCAGTACAAAAAAGTCAGCCATCAAAACATATAACAATCAGCGAAATAGGTGACAAGGTTTAGGATGTGTCTGTGGTGAAATTAGAAAGTGTCGGCTTGTGGGAGCAGAGAGGAGACAGCGTTAAGGACATCGAGGGTGACCAGTTATAGACCGGGAATGAAGTTCACTGAAGGAGTGAAGAAGAACAAGAAGCAGGAGGCACTGATGACTTCCATATTTAACATACATACAGTGGTGTGAAAAACTATTTGCCCCCTTCCTGATTTCTTATTCTTTTGCATGTTTGTCACACAAAATGTTTCTGATCATCAAATACATTTAACCATTAGTCAAATATAACACAAGTAAACACAAAATGCAGTTTTAAATGATGGTTTTATTATTTAGGGAGAAAAAATCCAAACCTACATGGCCCTGTGTGAAAAAGTAATTTCCCCCTTGTTAAAAATAACCTAACTGTGGTGTATCACACCTGAGTTCAATTTCCGTAGCCATCCCCAGGCCTGATTACTGCCACACCTGTTTCAATCAAGAAATCACTTAAATAGGAGCTGCCTGACACAGAGAAGTAGACCAAAAGCACCTCAAAAGCTAGACATCATGCCAAGATCCAAAGAAATTCAGGAACAAATGAGAACAGAAGTAATTGAGATCTATCAGTCTGGTAAAGGTTATAAAGCCATTTCTAAAGCTTTGGGACTCCAGCGAACCACAGTGAGAGCCATTATCCACAAATGGCAAAAACATGGAACAGTGGTGAACCTTCCCTGGAGTGGCCGGCCGACCAAAATTACCCCAAGAGCGCAGAGACGACTCATCTGAGAGGTCACAAAAGACCCCAGGACAACGTCTAAAGAACTGCAGGCCTCACTTGCCTCAATTAAGGTCAGTGTTCACGACTCCACTGTTAAGCAAAAGAACATTAGGGCTCATCTCAATTTTGCTAAGAAACATCTCAATGATTGCCAAGACTTTTGGGAAAATACCTTGTGGACTGATGAGACAAAAGTTGAACTTTTGGAAGACAAATGTCCCGTTACATCTGGCGTAAAAGGAACACAGCATTTCAGAAAAAGAACATCATACCAACAGTAAAATATGGTGGTGGTAGTGTGATGGTCTGGGGTTGTTTTGCTGCTTCAGGACCTGGAAAGCTTGCTGTGATAGATGGAACCAAGAATTCTACTGTCTACCAAAAAATCCTGAAGGAGAATGTCCGGCCATCTGTTCGTCAACTCAAGCTGAAGCGATCTTGGGTGCTGCAACAGGACAATGACCCAAAACACACTAGCAAATCCACCTCTGAATGGCTGAAGAAAAACAAAATGAAGACTTTGGAGTGGCCTAGTCAAAGTCCTGACCTGAATCCAATTGAGATGCTATGGCATGACCTTAAAAAGGCGGTTCATGCTAGAAAACCCTCAAATAAAGCTGAATTACAACAATTCTGCAAAGATGAGTGGGCCAAAATTCCTCCAGAGCGCTGTAAAGACTCATTGCAAGTTATCACAAACGCCTGATTGCAGTTATTGCTGCTAAGGGTGGCCCAACCAGTTATTAGGTTCAGGGGGCAATTACTTTTTCACACAGGGCCATGTAGGTTTGGATTTTTTTTTCTCCCTAAATAATAAAAACCATCGTTTAAAAACTGCATTTTGTGTTTACTTGTGTTATATTTGACTAATAGTTAAATGTGTTTGATGATCAGAAACATTTTGTGTGACAAACATGCAAAAGAATAAGAAATCAGGAAGGGGGCAAATAGTTTTTCACACCACTGTATGTAACAACTATAAAACAAAAGGCAGCTGCAGAGAGAAGAAAATAAAAACCTCAGGGAGAGTATACAGGTGTGCGGAAAACTACCATCTTTTTGGAGCATTTTTGTTATTTTTTGTCTTATTCAACAAATGTCTAATTCATAAAGATTCTTTTTGTTGATTTGCTTCATCAAACTAGTTTTTTATGGCTTCTCTCACTTTTAGGGCACGTGTCGGTTGGAGGAGGATGTCAATTAATGTCGACATCCAGGGATAAAGGGCAGCAATCAGCTGTAAACGTCAAGAAAACTCACCGTCATGTTATAGGTACTCTCTTTTGGCTAGAAGGAAAGTTAGCTTTGTTGACTTGACGTCGAATCCCTGCGCTTGCGTGAGTAAGGAAGAGTAAATAATTGGGCGAGAGAATGAAGAGAATGCACAAAGCAAAATACCCGGTGCAAATTATTTATTTATTTTTTTTTTGCACATTATTGCTGAATTGGACTCTGATTTATCAGACTCTGATTTTGATGCAAGTGATCTGGAAATAGAAAATAAAAGAGCCTTGGTGCTTTTCCAAAATACTTGTCCGGTGGAGGCAAGTAACTTGTGAGTGCGGCCTGCAATGTGAGAGCCGATTCCTGCTTTGCACCTTGGGATACCAGTTTAGGTTTTTTTTCCCTTAAAACTTGGCAATAAAAAAGGTAGTTAAAGCAAAGATGGGTTGACTTTTTTAATCAAATAAGCCAGGGGTGGGCAAAGTCATTCCTGGAGGGCCGCAGTAGCTGCAGGTTTTTGTTCCAACCCAATTGCTTAATAAGAACCACTTATTGCTCTAGAAACACTTCTGCTTCATTGTAGTTGTCTCCCTCATTAAGAATTTGAACCCTTATTGCTTATTTAAGTTTTAAACAGCTGCATTCTTGGTTTTTAATTTCTCCTTATTAGCAATAAGACAAAAGAAACCAGCAGCTTTCCATTTTGCTTGATACCCTTTACACCTGTGTGTATTTATCGTGCACTATTTGGTTTAATTAAATATTTGGAAGGAAAGAGAAGAGAAAAAAGTGAAGGATTGAGAATTACCCATCCATTTTACACTTCAAAGTATTTGGATGATATCCTTAGAATGGAAAAAAAATCTAGAATATGAGAATGACTTGACATAGCAGAGTTAAAGCACTAACAAGCCATGAAATGTAATTATTGGCGAGGATTGTTTTCTAATTAAGCAACTGGGTTGGAACAAAAACCCGTGGCCACTGCGGCCCTCCAGGAATGACTTTGCCCACCCCTGAAATAAGCCATAGACAATACCAAACATTTTATTGATCAGTAACACAGCCATAACTCTCACTGGATGGGAACACAAGTGCAAATCTACATCAATAATAACAAAACAAAGGTAAACGTGTGAGAAACAAACCTCATGAAAAAAGAGCTCAAACTCAAATGTGGCAAAGGTTTTTCTCTTTATTAGATTCGTCCATCTCTTTTCTGAAGATGATTATCCAAATCTCAGGGTTGCTGGTAGCTAAATGGGATGTCAGAGTAACACTAAATGGGACGTCAGACCACCTAACCTGCAGGTTTTTGGGATGTGTACCTTGAGGAAGCAATACACTAACACAACAAGAGTATGCCAGTTCCATATGGGCAATGACCTGGCCCGGATCTGGACTGTGGTACTCAGTTTTCACACATTCATTCTTTTTTTAGGGTCTTGGTATTCAAATACACATTGCCTTCAGATCAGAGGAAGAGCTACCCTTACAAAATACATTTTTTTTTTATTCTAAAAAGGTAGCAGAAAACAAAACAGTCCAAGAGGTTGCTTTGCATCGTGCCAGAACTGAACTTGAAACATTAACAGAATTTTGCCAAATAATGTCTTTTTTTAAAAGATGCATTATTTTCTAACAAAGTCAAAATACCCTAAAGCCAGCTTTGCTCAGCACACTCCATTTAAAAAGTAATAAATGCAGTTTGGAGGTTGTCTGGCATGTTTTGGTCCAAGTGGCCTTGAGCCAGTTTGGTCTGCCATACGCTAGCTGCTTTTGTTGTAAATCTGAAGGTCATTTGACGAGTGAGTACCTTGTATTGTCACACAGGGTGAAACTCCAACATGTAAAAGAAGAATAAGAAAAAAGACCAAATCAGAACAAATGGAGTCAAATAGGATAATAATTACAATGAGCAGTATTCGGAAAACAGACTGGACACACCAGACAATTCAAGGCCCCATGAAGTCTGTGGCCAGTAGGATTATGACCTTCTTTATTTCTATCTAGAAAGGACTGATCCTTAGTGTGATTTTTTTTATATTTCAAACCATATCAGACCATATTCAGCTCTTTATCTGAATAAACCCAGTGTCAAGTCAAGTTGTCTTACTTCCAAAATAAACATTTTCTCAATTACTTCATCAGAAACAGCCACCTTGGGCACAGAGTGCTTGTGGTAGATCTCAGCTGTGTGAAGTCAGCATGTTGTACCAATGTTCATGCACATTTTCTCCTACTTCTTTCTAGTAGTATTGTCGTGTGTCGTGTACCGAGTACACTCAAATTTTTACTTGCATGCTTAACCAACACGCAATGTGTCACTTCTCTCTGGCCCCACAATAAACAGTAGTTTGGTCAAAAGAATTATTTAAATTATTTGGCCTGGCACAACTCTATTAGAAGGTCACTACTGTCACATTAACAGGTCTTTACCTGCATGTGCTAAACAACATGCAACACATATGAAAAGTGAGAATTTAACTTGCTTAATTATTTGTCAGTATAGCTTTAAGCAATGCTAGTAATTAATTAAATTCTTTGGTAAGACCCACTTTATTTTCCTTAATGTTCTCCACAGGATGTGATCTCTGGCCATTAGACTCAGGTATCTAAATACAATACCACAGGGCAGTAATCCAACATAACGACCCCAAACAAACCTCCAAGATGACCACTGCCTTGCTAAAGAAACTGAGGGTAAAGGCGCTGGACTGGCCAAGCATGTCTCCAGACCTAAACCCTATTGAGCATCTGTGGGGCATCCTCAAACAGAAGGTGGTGGAGCACAAGGTCTCTGACATCCACCAGCTCCATGATGTCCTCATGGAGGAGTAGAAGAGGATTCCAGTGACAACCTGTGAAGCTCTAGTGAACTCCATGCCCAAGAGAGTTAAGGCAGTGCTGGAAAATAATGGTGGCCACACAAAATATTGACACTCTGGGCACAATTTGGACATTTTTCACTTAGGGGTGTACTCACTTTTGTTGCCAGCGGTTTAGACGTTAATGGCTGTGTGTCGAGTTATTTTGAGGGGGACAGTAAATTTACACTGTTATTGTATCAATGTGTCATATCTTCAGTGTTGTCCCATGATATAAAAAGATATAATAAAATATTTACAGAAAGGTGAGGGGTGTACTCACTTTTTTGAGATACTGTGTGTGTGTGTGTGTGTGTATATATATATATATATATATATATATATATATATATATAAAAATGTTGACATAGAAGCCAGGACACCAAGCAGATGAACATGTAACATCATAGGAAAGGCTGGATGTCTACTGATTGTTTAGAGTTCTAATTTGTCTTGGTACAGAGAAATTATTTTGCAATACCAAGTCTTTAAGGATGATGTCCGATTTGGGTGGACTTGTTGCTCCGGATTCAAGTGGAGGATTCTTCTTGCATTGCAGTGCACTCTTTAAGACGTGATGCATGTCAGTTAGGCTTTTTGCTGGATTTCTGCATCCCTTTTAAATCTGCCATCTTAACAGGCTTTCTGTTCCATTAAAGCCTAGCAGAACAGGCAATACCCACTTTGTCATACAATGTTGCCACTCTCCAGTGCCAAGGATCAAAAGTATAATTACCAGAACTCAAAACGTCTTTGCCTTCCTTACCTGAGTGCAAATAGAAAATGTCTGCCATCTCTATCAATCTGTCTTCCATTCCTCCTACTTCTGCCTCACATCCAGGGCCCTTCTGCTCTTCCTTTCATTTGCATTAGTGTGTGTTCTGGGATGGTTTGGCTGATGTGGGGCTGCTTTCTTACCATCCACCACTGCTGCTGGCATAGGCTTAAACCTCCAAACCCTGCGGTGACAGACAGGTCAGAAATCAAATGGGGAGATAAACAACATTATAACTCAAATGTCTTATTTTATAAAAATGCAGATGTGACACAAAGTGTGATATTTTAAAATTCATTTTCAGGTTGACTTTAGGCTTATCATTAACAGTGCACATTTGGCTTACACTTTCTCCTTGAGACAGTTTCAGAATCCATTACATGACCTGCCCAATGTCACCTATCGTTTAAACCAGGAGACATAATTAACTTGCTGTTGACATTACTGGGAAGAGCCTCTTATTTAATGATGTTTGTAAATTCAGCAAATCTCTACCCATCCATTTTCATTTCATGCTTCATGCATTGCTGGATTCTGGGGAGTCAATGCCTATCAAACTTGGTGGCCTGAGATGACAGTCCAGGGCAGGGCACAGTCACACAGAACAGTCACCACAACTGTCCCCCTTTAATATGCAGGTATTATAGTGGAGCCCATGGCCATTACCTGCAGAAACACTTTGAATGTATTCAAATAAATACTGCCATCTAGTGTCCAGTGAAGTAACTTGGATGTAGCATAAATGTATGTACAGAACACCATTATAAACGAGCTTGTGCAGCTTAGAATACAGTAACTGAGAAAAGGGACATAAAACACGAAAATCAGCCCATTGATATGGTACACATGGAGCAGAAAGTGGTCCTCACTGTTGTTCTGCCACTGTTACCAGTGCACCACATGATCAATTGATAGCCTGAATTAAAAACATGAACACCCAAAACAAGACAAAGAGTTAGGAATAAACCAATTTAAGATGTCTGCCCTTAGGTTGTAATCCTCAGGATCAAGGGTGACATGCTATGCATTAGAGGGCTGCAGGTTTTCATTCACATCAAATTCTGTTCAGGGTCAGGAGATGCAGAACCAAACCCAGGCAGCCTCGGGCACAGCTCATGAGTCAGTTCAAGGCAGCACCAGTCGACCACAGGGCCCTCCCAAGTACACAACCTACACTCATTCCTACTGGGGCCCCTTGGAGTGACCAGTTAGCCTGATCTGCATTACTTTGGGATAATGAAGGAAACCTGAAAAAGCCACAGAGACATGAAGGTGAATGCAAAAACGGATTATGAAGACCCAGGCTACTACATTTGTGAGGCAGGAAAACCAACCTTTGCCATCACTGTGCCATCTGAGAGTTACAGTTTAACATCATTTTCAGTATATTTTAGCTAACTAATTTTTTAACATTCAGAAATGTAATTGACCTTGTTCTAATTGCTTCATTCTCATTCTGCTAGTTATTATACAATGTAAATAACAAAGGAATCAAGCCTGTCCCATTTATACCATTCTGTTAATGGCTGATTATCTGTGAGTATAAACTGAAGGAACGAAACGTCTCCTGTTGACAAAACAATTGGATTCTAAAAAGGAAAATCAACAGTATAAATATCTATCTGACGTGACCCAGTAAGAGCACTAACAATAGAAAATATGGCACATTAGCAAAAATCAGTTTAGGATTAACCAACTAATCGCAGCTCTCAAGCCACATGAGGAGGACCAAAGGCTCTGTATCTAAGGTGACCAAAGCTGAAATGAATATGGTGACTTGGCGACTGCCGAGACAGCCAGCTGGTTGACTACCTAAAAACAATGAGCCTAACTCACTCAAACTCTGTACACATGTTCAACAAACCCAAGATGATCACTTTGTTTAAACTTCTTGGCAAAAGACCTCAGAGTGAACAGGAGACATTAGCATTACTAGTGACCTGCCCCAATGCCGGACATTTCCACAAGTAACAAGGACACCAGCCTGCACCACAGTGCATTGTAGAATGTCTGAGTAGTTGGCTTGGGATGTACCTCGATTTTCTTCAGTGGCAAGTCCCTTACAATATTTCTTTCTAGGATCTGCAATTTAAAAACTTGTTCAATACCTTCCATCCTGTCATCCATTTTGCTCTCCTGCTTACTTTGATTAGAGCTGCAGGGAGTTGATGCCTTAATGGACCCATGGCCAATTCTGGCAGTCTTGCGACAGAGCCTTCAACTCTACAGCGTCCAGACTGGAGCATTATTTAGATCAGCTGATTCAATTCATTCTTTTAAAAAACAACTTCAAACACATTAGTTCAGAAGAAATTGAACCAAACTCGACATTCTGACCCTACTTTGAGTTTACCCTCTCTGCCAAGTGTAAGAATGACAAAGTGTTGGGGCACAATGGTGACTGCCACATTCATTTTCAGTCCAAAACAAAAACAAAGTGTTGCGTCTCTTCAGACGACAGTGTATAGCTGACTGACTCCAAGATGGAGGTGGAGCCGTTTTGCAGTCTGGAGTACTGGAAGAATCGGGTTCAGGAAATTGGGAAGCAGAAGAGACGTCATTTGGGGCACAGCTGTCAATCACTTCCTCTGCCAAGGGAGGAAGAGAAAGTCATTCAGGCAACAGTGCCAACCCCTGGTCTGGAGTGCAATTTAACTTTTAGATGAGCCTTGAAGTTGTCTCCCAAGCGCATGTGTGTGACACCAGGTGCTCAGGAGAATTTGCATTTGCATCACAGATTATGTTGCTCAGGGTTTTCTTGTATTGTTTGGGTTTTTGTATTTTATTCTTTATTGTTTCTTTTTAACCTTCTTAGTGTTAGACCCGAGGATCACTCGGCCTGTAAAAACAGTGCTAAAATCATTTGGTTCAAGTGTCACTCAGCAACAGTCTCTTGTAAGACCCTAGGATTACTCGGGCTGTAAAAGTGCCAACAGCATGAGTGCCAAGTGCTATTCGGGCAACAGTTATAGGCATGTCTTGTGTAAGCGTCAGGCCTGAGTGGTGTAGACACGTCTTCTCCTAGCCTCTTAATAGCGTCTCATTGGAAACGCCTCTCATCAGCAGTGATGACGAAGTAAATCTGTCTTTGAGCAGTGAAACTGAAATAGACGGTGAAACCAAAAGGGATTCTAGGATTTCAAAAGTGACACTCGTGTCACTTGCACATGTGCAGTTCATATGATTATTATTATTTGCATTATTACTGTATTATACTTTCTACAGTTCTAGACTTTGAACCTTTAGTGTTTTACATGATTTACAGTAGAAAGATGAGATTTAATAAAAATGCAATTTTTCAAGCCAAAAAATGCAATGCTTTTTTACATGTTTTTTGAGAAAATGTTAATGCTAAGGAAGTTAATAGTTGAAAGCTTGACGTTTCCTGTGTTTATCTTTATTTACTGTTTTATGCACATATTATTTATACCCAATAATGTATATGTCCTATTCATTTTTTCTGTGAAGCACTTTGAGCATGGGAAAGGTGCTATATAAATACAGTTGTATTATTATTGCATTATTATTAAGGCAGGAACAAGCCCTAAATGCTACACCTATCCACTGAAAGGTCATGTGCCAATACTGAAATTCAATTTAGACCATTTATTTAAATTATTAAATGATGATTCCAAATCTGTGTGTGTACTCTTAATGATAAATGAGGTTTTCACTACTTTAGATCTGTGAATATACTGGTAGTAGTTGACAGTCCACTTGTATGTTCAACCATCATGCAACACATTGCCACTCTCCAATTGCATAACTTCATTTTAGTTCACGTAAAACACAAAACTACCTTACCTGACGTATTCCTTACCCCCGTTTCCATGGAACTTGTTTAGAGACCTGAGAATGGTGTGCAGCGCTCCGCATATCGGTCACAAGTGTCCTGAGCTGCATTTTACAAGTACAGTAGTGTTTTTTGTCCATAGCTTCCTCACTAAAGAAACTCAACTTGCTTTCTGTCTAGATCGATATAAACACACATTGTTCACGCTGTGTCCTTATTGATACCTGACAGTCTGTTGGAAATGTCCTCTAGTAGAATCTCGTAATGGCCCATCTCAAGTAACAGGATGTTCTTTTTCAGCATTCAGGGCCCAGTAACCCTCAGGCACACGGGTCCAAGTAGTTACAGATCAGCATAGTTAGACATGAAGGCTACCAGTGAGTGAAGAAGTAGGAGGGGAACCAAAGACAGGGCTGAGGTGGCTGTGCTCACTGTCCTGTTCAACTCAATCCAGCTGTCCTCTTGGTGGCTGGCACAAAGTGCCTAAATACTCCACACACTCATCCTAAAACAATACAAGATTCCTTTTTGCGTGAGACTTTAAATGTAACGGTCAGAAGTTTATTTGAGATTTCTATTTCAGGTGAACACACTTGATCCTATCACAAAGACAGGGCTGTTTTTGTCTTGAAATAACTTTTGAGGTAATGTGAAGTGGTGCTATTTTATGGTGGCATTCACTTCTGTCTCTGTCTAAGTCTGACATACTGAAGCCCACCCTGCATGCCTTTCTTGTAGAGGCGGCCACTTGTCATGCACAGCGCAGAAACATTCTGCTAAGTAAGCACAGCTGTTTAAAAAAAGCACAATTTTGAAAGATTTCCAAATAAATCTCATATGTCCATCTCCTACATCCACCTGTCAGTATTCCATCAGCCATTTTCCATGTGCTGCATGTGTTTTCTAGTACCAGTTGAAGGGGCATCTATTAGTTTTTTCTCACTCAAGATTGTTAGAGCTTGTGGAACATTCCATGCTGAATATGCGAGCCAGAGATACCAGATATCAATTAATTTGAATGAACCACCATTGTGGTTTTTAGGGGGCAAAATAAAAAAAAAAAACTGGTCAGAGTTGATACAAGCAGCTACATCAACCCATAAAACAAACCTAATGGAAGAACATCAAACAGAAACAGAACTACAAACAAGACAATGTGAGGCAACCAAGACAAACTTGAATGAAAGAAACCATTATTTAAGGCTGTTAACTGCTGCTAAGCCTGAAGGTTTATAAACTTGACAAATCTGCATTTTTCTAAAAGACCAAATTGAATTAAACCAGCGTTGAGCAATGGGAAATTTTAACCAGATTGTTTAATGCAATCTTGGAAAGTGAGAGGATGCCTGAAGAGTGGAGAAGTCTACTGGTCCTGATTTTTAAGAACAATGTGCAGAACTGTGGTAACTACAGAGGGAATGAATTGATGAACCACAGTATGAAGTTATGGGAAAGAGTAGTGGAAGCTTAGTTAAGATGTGAGGTGATAATTAGAGAGCAGCAGTATGGTTTCATGCCGGGAAAGAGCCCCTCAGATGTGATGTTTGCTCTGAGGATATTGATGGAGAAGTACAGAGAAGGCCTTAAGGAGTTGCATTGCGTCTTTGTGGACTTGGAGAAAGCATGTGACAGTGTCCCTATAGAGGGGTTGTGGTATTGCATGAGGAAGTCGGGAGTGTCAAAGAAGTAAGTAAGAGTGGTACAGGATATGTACGAGGGAACTGTGACAGTGGTGAGGCCTGCAATAGGAGTGACAGTTGGATTTAAGGTTGAGGTAGGATTACATCAGGGACTGGCTTGGAGTCCTTTCTTACTTCCAGTGGTGATGGACAGGTTGACAGAGGAGATTAGACAGGAGTCCCCGTGGACTGTGATGTTTGCAGATGACATTGTGATCTGTAGCGAGAGTAGGGAGCAGGCTGAGGAGACCCTGGGGAGGTGGAGATATGCTCTAGAAAGGAGAGGAATGAAGGTCAGTAGGAACAAGACAGAATACATGTGTGTAAATGAGAGGGAGATCAGTGGAATGGTGAGGATGCAGGGAGTAGAGTTGGCAAAGGTGGATGAGTTTAAATACTAGGGATCAACAGTACAGAGTAATGGGGATTGTGGAAGAGAGGTGAAAAAGAGAGTACAGGCAGGGTGGAATGGGTGGAGAAGAGTGTCAGGAGTGATTTCTGACAGATGGGTATCAGCAAGAGTGAAAGGGAAGGTCTACAACATGGTAGTGAGACCAGCTATGTTAGATGGGTTGGTGGCAGTGGCACTGACAAAAAGACAGCAGACAGAGCTAGAGGTCATTTGCAATATGAAGAGGTGGGCAAGGATTACATGGAGAAGAAAATCTGTTCCGTCAGACTCACCTCATTGCTCGATTCATCTGATGTGACCTGCTCAGTGGAGGACAATTGCTGTATTTCGCCAGCTCCATCTATTGTTAATGATTTATACAGAGACGTTTCATTAAGTAGTTTGAAAATAGCTTGAGCCAATCGCTTGCTAGCATGGCTTTAAACAAGGCTTAGGTATTCTCTTTTTCTTACCATGGTGGAATTCTTTGTTTTATGTCATGTAACAAATGCAATTTTCAAACACTATGGGCACCCCCATAGTGACACCTTAATTTCACACTGTTTGTTAAGCCTCAAAAATTAAATGCATATTTTTATGGCAGGCTTTATAGAGGTATAATTTGGGTTGGTTGGGGGGTTTGTAGGGCCCTGTTTCCTGCAGGGGGAGAGGGGGTCCTCATGTTATTGCCCAGAGTTATAGACTTATAGGGCCATTAACTGTGATGTGAACAGTGCACAGTGAAATTATTTGCTCCAGCACGATGATTAGGGGGTACAACAGCATTACCTTATAACATCTGCTTTCCTTACCTGAAATATCTCACAGTATGTCATTACCTAGCAGCATAACAAAAAGAGGACACTCATTAAAATATGTTTTTCTATCATGTACATCAGCCTTTTTGCAAAGCAAATACAAAAGTATCTCTAGTATATATAAGGAAAGTAAAAGGATTCTCTAGTAGTGAAGGTGTGTGACGTAGAAAGCTCAGCCATTTTGACAGTGAAATGTGAAGATGGACTGATCACAGTCAGGCACACTCACTCACAGCCACCTAAATCACACTTGGTAATTACCCTCAAATAAAGTGTTAAAGTGTCAAAAAGGGAAAAGTGTGCTAGGCCAGAACAAACATCAGTAGCACCAATATTCAATAAATGATCCCAAATTTCTACTAAAGCAAAATGAATGATTGTTCTTTTCCAGTATGTCAGGGGGTCATGGTACACTGATGCAGCATCAAACGCCAGCTTAGAGAGGCTCACTGGGCCAGGCTCAGGTTTTCTTGATTTTATTTTACTCAACTTCTGAACTGCCTGAAACTCTTTATCATGTCAAACAGCTCAACCTGTGTGAATATTACATTTCAATAAACATTTAGGAGGTGCTCACTGAGGTCAGTTATGGGACCTACAGGGTGACGACTGGGGCCAAAACTTGACAACCGTTTCAATGTGTTCTTTCATGAAGTTTGTTATAACTTTGAAACTGAAGCACAGACACACCACTTCCTCATCACTTGCTTAAAGAGGATGTAGTTACAGTTCTAGGAGCCCAGGTAAACTGGAGTGTCCCTCACTGACAAGCTGGCAGAGTGTGTTCTCTTCACCAGACACCAGCATTTGACAGACGGGGTGGCAAAGCCTGTACAGCAGGGGCAGCTGGGAAATGCTGTGTGTTTTGAAACACAGTTGTCTATGGGTTTGCGAAATTTCAATGAAGTACACACACAGCAGTATAAGTCGGCATTGGAACAGCACTCTGCGACATTGAATACATATTAAAGGAAAAAGTTCTGCGGGAATTGTACACCACTCTTGTATGGATGCTATGCTGCTGAAGGAGAGAGGCCATTAACAGGAAAGAAATAAGGAAAAACAAAAGATTGAAAATACACAAAAAACAAACTCAGTAATGGAGTGCAGGGAGGTAGTTTATGTCAGCTAACAGAATCAAAGCAGTCTCTAAAGAAAACAATTTATCATTAATGAAAGACAATAAATGAATAACAATAACAACTATAATAAATATAAAACATTACCTTGTATCAAATATATAAAAGGATAAAATATTTATAAAATGTAATAATATTAATAATCATCCAACCATTTTTAAACCTATGTATCCAGTTCAAGGATTAAGGGGCACCTGAGTTATCTGAGAACTGGACAAAAGTTGGGTGCTGATCCTGTATTTGCCTCAGTCCATTACAGGATGAAGATTTGGAAATTAGCCCTACCTTACTACTGTGATGTCTACAGTGCAAGGACCTTTTATAGTAGTATTTTGAGACTCAGTATTTCTTCACTATGTTTAACTTAATTTGCATACTTATACATGCAAATGTTATATAGTTTAGGAGTTAATAGTTACAGTTACAATGCTGTACAATATGATAACAAAGTGTAAGCATTTTTGGAATGTGGGAAGAAAACCACAGCAACCACTGGGAAACTCACAGGAGAACATGTAAAATCCACAGGCAGTGCCTGGCCAGTGATTTGATGCAATAAATATATATATATATATATATATATATATATATATATATATATATATATATATATATATATATATATATATATATATATATATATATATGTATGTATGTATGTACTAGGGAGCTCTGCCCCCTGCTCGCTTCGCTCGGCAACACCCGGGTGGGTGCTACACACTAGCCACTTCTCAGCTCTGCCGCTCACATATGGGGAAGCAGATTTACAATTTAAACAGAATGTTATTTTCATGGGAATTGTTATGTATGCATAATAGAACTATTTTACATTACAGCAAGTAATTAACCATAGTAAAAAACAGTAAAACGTGATAAATTGAAAGAAAATTAATGTTTCATGTTGTCTTAGAGGTACTAATTGCGTTATATGTTTTCATTCTGTTTGGCTTTGAAATTAACACGCAAATACTTTTTAAACTTACAATTTTACTGTTAAACTTCAGCAAAAACAATATTTGGAATTAACTTTTCGTCAATATCACATTGAATTTTGATTCCGTGTTTGGACTTACATTGTGACAACTCAACACATACAGTAACTGCCCGTGAATGAATATCGTTTCTTTCTCTCTAATAAGTAAACCGACCTTTTCGATTGTTTGTCCCTGTGATTTGTTAATTGTCATAGAAAAAGCTATTCTAACAGGAAACTGTAAACGTTTTAATACTAATGGCATATCAAGATCTCCTTCGGTGTCTGTTATCTGCGGAAGATGTCAGAATTATTCGACCAATTTTCAACACAACTAATCTTGTCCTATTGCATAGCCCATCACTCAAACATAAATTACACAATAACATTACGATACATCATTCTTTCTACAGTAATTTGGCTGCCAGAAGACCAAAATATCACCACCAACTGTTTCAGCATAGTCTATTGAATGCATTTAACCAATTTGCCATATAACCGATAGACAATTTTGGCATTAATTCGTTTGACTTCATCATTTCTCTGTTCTGGGATTGCCCGTGTACTCATTTCTTCTGTTGATAACCCTTCGGGATAAAATTCTTCAATAAGATTTGGACATAATAAGTCTTCTTTTACTGGGAACTTAAAGTGAGGAAAACGTAAAAATTTATATGAGCCGAGAACACAAGAACTGTGTTTGACAAAAGCATTCACACGAATGAGAGGTGAGAGGACTGTGGGCGTGGGCCATTAGCCTGAAATAATTGAGAGGAGGGTGGGATCTTGAAAAAATCTCTTGGCAATAGTCTCGTCTCAGGATTTCCTTTTATAATAGAGAGATATATATGTATATATATTGAAAAATGATAGGCAGCACAGTGGCATTTAATGGTGCTGGGTCAGGAGCCGACTGTGCTCTTCTTCCATTGCACGTTCCCTCTGTATCTACAGAGCCTGCCTTCTACACTCCAATGCACTTTAGGGTTTCTCTGTGATGGATCAGCGCCTCACCCAGTGAGGTTTCCTATCTACACTCTCCAGGCACTTTATTAAGTACATCTGTTTAACTGCTTGGTAATGGAAATATCTAAATCAGCCAATCACATGGCAGCAACTCAATGCATTTAGGCATGTAGACATTATCTTTATCTTTTTCTGAATTTATTGAAAGCAAGTAACATTCCATGTGATGTGCAACTGACAAATCTACAGCAACTACGTGATACTATCATGTCAATATGGACCAAAATCCCTGAAGAATGTTTCCAGCACCTTGCTGAATCTATGCCATGAAGAATTACATGGAAAAAGGGGGTCCAACACGGTACTAGCCAAGTGTTACTGATAAAGTGTCTGGTGAGTATATTCTTTATATATTCAAGACAACCTGCTAAGTTTTATTTAAAAAAAAAAAAGGAGTCAAGGAGTTAAGTTTACTGATACCTCTAGAGCTCAATCAACTTACCTGGCATTAAGCTTGAATACTCAGGTTTAGAACAGATATCCGGCACTGGATTCTGGAGTCTATTTCTATTCTCTGCCTTCCATCGTATTGCGGTCACAATGGTGGCATATTATAGAAAGGTGACAGCCTGCACTCTGCTGATCGGTGGACTGGTTGCAGGGGTTCCCGACGTGCAGCATATTCCCTAATATTGGGCAGGCCAGACAGCACACAACAGCTCAGCGAGCAGCGGTCCACATTCATTTCTGGCACCTCCTTCCACTCGTCACTTTCCTTGTTATAACACTCCACCTTGGCATAGGTGGTGAAATCGTCATTCCCACCTACAACGTACAGAAGATCTTCCATCGTCTCGATGCCAAAGTAACTTCGTGCATTGATCATGGAAGAGACTGTCCGCCAGGTATCTGTCTGAGGGTTGTAGGCCTCAGCAGTTTTAAGGTCATTTTCCCCTTCAAATCCGCCCACCTAGAACAGAAACAAGTTCAGTAATCACCTGGAAGAACTTCCTATTTGTGGGGGAATTGGGATGGTTTTGCAACTCATAACTGCTGCACAGGAATTGCCAGGTTGGCTAACTCATCTTACACATCCTTTTGCCCATTTTCTTAATAAAAAACAAACCATCAGTTGGCAGAGGAAGAAAAAAAAACACGATGGGTGTTATGATTCTGTAAACCATAGGATTTTTATATAGCTATTAAATGTGATTTTTATGGGGGCTATGGAAAATATGGAATCCAAATATATAGTTAGTTTGTTTGGTTGTTACTATTAAGTAATAATTTAATTATGTTACTTTTTATTCATGTTATGTGTTAATTTTACTGTGCTAACATTTTGCATTTCATGGATGCCGCCATGACACCACAGGCTGTTGTGATGTAATGCTGTGCATTTTTTTAATCAGGTCCACTTGTCAAACAGCATCCAAGATTGTGGACAAGTTCTTAATGTGTTAATGCCTGTTTAAAATATTTAGAACTTTTGAACAATGATTTCAGATTAGTGTTTTGTTTATGGCAAACAGATAAAACTCCTACTGGCTCTGCCTTCTAATAACACTAACCAGACTGGGATGCTGGGTACTTGTGGATACTCACTGCGTAAACTTCATCTTTGTATGCAATAACTCCCATGCCGCTTCTCTGGATGGTCATCGGGGCTATCATTGACCACTGATCCATTATGGGGTCATACACCTCAGCTGTGGAGAGGCAGTCATTTCCATTATTTCCACCACAAATATAAATCTGTAGAAGAACAAGAAACAGTTTTGGTTCAGTGCAGGTGTCCCATCCTTGGAAAGTGCACTGTAGGTGGCGCAGACAAAGCAAATGATGAGAGCCATAGGAATGCGATCAGTGAATGCTTAATCCCGCTCTGCCTATAAACCTGCACTCTACTAGGTGGTGCTTTCAATTGCAGCTCTGCACACATCTCATGTACTCCCAGCATAATCAGCATTATTTGGTCTGTGAAACTTTAACTGGCAATCAATATCACCTTACCTTCCCATGTAGCGTGGTGGCACTGGCATCACATCTCCGTTCATTCATTGAGGACAGCAAGGTCCACTGATTAGTTTCTGCATTGTATTGTTCAGCCATGTTAAAACATGTGTGACCATCAACTCCCCCCATGGCATAGATGAGATAATTGTTAACAGCAATGCTCACAAAGCCACGACGTGTGTGCATGGGGGCCACCTCCTGCCATACCCTCTTCACTGGATCAAACCGATGCACCCTGTTGTAATTTTCCACTTTGTCAAACTGTCCAACAAAGTAGACATATCCCTTCACAAACGCGGTTTCAAAAGAGGCCCTTGGCATTTCCTCTGTACACGTCACGTCTCTCCAAATCTTTGCACGTACGTCATAGGCCTCAATGGTATTAGTGGGTCGGCCTCCTCTCCAGCCACCAATTGCCAGAAGGATACTGTAGGGCAGTCGAGCGTGAACAATGGAGTAGCTTGGCTGCTGGGCGGCAGCCTCTCGGATGCTGAGATCATGGATCATCTTCAACAAGGCTCTGTAAATAAAGAGTTTATATTCTACACTGCCCCTCATGTACTCAAATTTCTTCACTTTTTCCAGAAAAAGGGAAGAGTCTTTCAATGCTAGGCGCACCTGTAGTGAGAACCAGAGCACCAATTAGTTTTTTGTTTTTTTAGTTAATGTGAGGCTCCCTACTGGCCATTTGAGAGTCTGAACTTCCAATTTTTCAGAATTCATTTCATGTACTGCGTGGGTGCTCAGGAGGAAGGAGAGGCATCCCGGGATAACGAAAGATTTTAGACCATTATGGCCTCCTGGATGGGAAGGACTGGGAAAATGGACTCGCCAGGAGCATGTCATTTCCCAACATGGCATGTGGCAGTGTTCCTCAGGGCTAAACCTGATTAGGACACCTGCAGAGTTGCATGGGAAATGAAGTCTGGAAACACCACCTTGTCAGGGTATTTTGGGTTCCACCAGAGGGTGGTGCCGGTGTATAACTGCCCCAGTTTCCACACAACCTTAAAGTCATCCTCTTGTAGTCCCCAAAGAATGTGTCAGGATTGCATTTCCAGACTCCATTTCCCATGCAACTCTGTGTGTATCCAAATTGGGTTATCCCAGAAGAATACTGCCACCTGCTGTGTAGGGGAATGATCTGAACTTGGTGGGTCCATCCTCCCGGTCGTTTCATTATGGCCTCCTGGTCGCTTATGAAACCTTCCGTTACCCCAGCCAGGATGCCTGTCCTTCCTCCTGAGCACTCACAACTGTCAAGGTAACAATTATAGAAGGAAAATTAAGAGAGTTGTACCTTAGTAAGGAGTTCAGTGAGGAACTCTTTGCGTTCACTTGGTTTGTGATAGATCCACTTGATGACAGCAATGAAAACCAAACTCTCATTTCTGACATTGAGCTCATCCCTCTCTATTATGTCACACAACTCAGAGAAATTCAGCCGTAGGAACTCCTCAGACACTCCAATCAGCTCCTCAAAATTGTGAATGGCAAACTTGAATGCTTTGAGGTGCAGCGCAGGGCAGCAGTAATAATACGCAAGCTTGCATATCATGATGCAGTTCTCAAGGCAGAGTTGAGATTCAAGGAAGTCCATGCAGAGACTGCTTAGCCCTGGTATACCGAACTGGCTGGATATGGACAGAAGCTCCTCAACGTTTCCAGAGGTGATGGGAACAGACTGGGAGTAGGCGTACATGATAATCAGCTCCATAATATCTGGAGAAATTTCTGGAATATTATACACTTTCTTCCTTTTATTCCACCTGCTAGAGAAGAGAGTTCTGCAAGGAAAAGAAAACAACTGCATATTAGATAATATGAAGTGGATATTGTATACATTACAGGAAATTGACAGAGCCTCAATTTCCTAATTTCCTAAAAGCCACCAGCACTATCTAATTGGACACTTTCTTTTTCATTACTACCATTTAAAATCTAAAGAAGAAGAAACACCAAGATACTCTGAGACCAAGATTTAGTATTCAGGATTGCATCTGATATACTCATGGTGAAGCCTTTAATTATCGCTTCACACTGAACACATTTCCTTTACATTTATTTATTTGTACAACACTTTTGTCCAACGTTGCAACTCACAACAATTGAGATATAATTGAATACATTTCTTTTTTATTTGTTTAACCAATTGGAGCACAGGCTGGTTACATGACTTGCTCAGGGTCACACAGTGTCAGAGGTGGAATTTTCAACCCACAACCTCAGGGTCTGAAGTCCAAAACCTTAACGACTGTGCCCCACTGCCTGCCTTTTAGAATGTCTACCAATGTTAATACTTGTAGTAGCAACAAATTAAAAGATGGAACACTGTTTAATTAAAAAAGAAAACACAAATCAGCCTACCTGACCTGCTTTACCCCTGATGGTACTCAAGGCTGCTAAGAACATACAGTAAGAGACGAGAAACTCTTCATCAGTACTTACCTGAAGTAGGGGCTACAGCAACAGAGGACATTCTTATGAGCGGGAAACTCTACTCCATTGACGATGAGAACCACATCAACAAAGCTTTCTTCTAATCTTAACTCATTCAGTACATTGTAGTCCATCCCTTGCATTGTGCTGTTCACATTTGGTCCATGCTGTTCTTTAGAGGAGCTGGCTGGACACCCTCACATTGACAGAACATAAAGAATAGAAAACAATTTCAGCTTCTCTGCCACAGTTATGAAGTTTATACATTATGTTCATTCTCATCCATGCCATGGCAGAACAGTCCAGATGAAACCATCAAGAGATTCATAAATAACCTATTTAAAAATGTATGAAATATTAACAGCCAAGTCCAGTGCTGTGATGAACTGGAGTCCCATACAAGGCTGTTTCCTGCTTTGTGCCAAATGTTGTATAGACAAGGCTGCAGCCCCTTTAGCAGGCTGGAGAAAGATGACTTACATAAGATTTTATAAATTATTAATTGTATTTAGTTTTACTTACAAAAAAAGGAAGAGTAAGAAGTTAACAATACAATAAAACACAGTATTTGACAATCATGTAGACAGTAAGTTTAGAATATGCTAAAATGAATAGCAACTAGAAAATGTAGCATGGCATAACATTAAGTTTGGAGATCTAGGTAGTTGATTTGTTATTCAGAGCATTTTAAATTTTAGTCACTTCATCAAAGCATCGGTTACCACATTTTGTTTATTAAATACAGTGATCCCTCGGTATATCGCGCTTCGACTTTCGCGGCTTCACTCTATCGCGGATTTTAAATGTAAGCATATCTAAATATATATTACGGATTTTTCGCTGGTTCGCGGATTTCTGCGGACAATAGGTCTTTTAATTTATGGTACATGCTTCCTCAGTTTGTTTGCCCAGTTGATTTCATACAAGGGACGCTATTGGCGGATGGCTGAGAAGCAACCCAATCAGAGCACGTATTATGTATTAAATAATATGTATTAAATAACTCCTCAATGATATATGATATGCTTCGCACACTTCAAAGCTCTAGCAGCATGTGTTGATTTTTGATTGTTTGCTTTTCTCTGTCTCTCTCACTCACTGACATTCTCTGCTCCTGACGGAGGGGGTGTGAGCAGAGGGGCTGTTTGCCTAGAGGATAAAGACGATCCTCTCAAAAATGCTGAAAGACAACCTTCACATTGCTCCCTTTATCCTGCAGCCGCTTTATCGCAGTGCTTCGCATACTTAAAAACCCAACAGCTCATATTGATTTTTGATTGTTTGCTTTTCTCTCTCTGTCTCTCTCTCTGACATTCTCTGCTCCTGACACGCACTCCTTTGAAGAGGAAGATATATTTGCATTCTTTTAATTGTGAGAAAGAACTGCCATCTCTGTCTTGTCATGGAGCACAGTTTAAACTTTTGACTAAAGGGTGTTACTTCATGTCTAGAGGGCTCTAATAATGTTAAAAAACATATTTAGAAGGTAAACAGATTTTCTATGCTCTAACTGCAAAAATATTAGATTTATAAAGAATCCTACTTCGTGGAAATTCATTTATCGCGGTAGAGTCTGGAACGGATTAACTGCGATAAACGAGGGTTTACTGTATAACTGTGCGGAGAATACTTATAAACAGTGTGGGAGAGTTATTAAGGGCTTAAAATATATAAAAATAACCATACAAACATATGGTTTCGACTTTGCGGATTTTCACCTCTCGCGGGGGGTTCTGGAACGCAACCCTCGCGATCAAGGAGGGATTACTGTACTGTCATAACAGTTAAGTTAAATTAATAATAGTAGCAACAAGAGCATGTAATTACATGCATTAATGGACTACATCAAATCCAGCTTGTAGTGGCTCTGTAACTTTCATACATAGCAGAGTCCAAATGGTCAAAATGGCATTGAGTTTAAAGAAGACAACACACAATCTAATGCATTTCTGGATGCATTGCAGATACCACAGATAGATACACTTAGTGCAGAAGAATTGGATAAACCTCTGGCGCTATCAGAATTACTCAATGCTATAAAGTCACTTCAGAATGGGAAAGCAGCAGGCCCTGATGGTTACCCTGTTGAGTTTTATAAGAAATTCTTCACTCACCTAGCTTCCCTCTTATTAGGAACATTTACAGAAGCTAGAAACAATCAAATTCTACCTCAAACTTCGCCAAGCATTAATCACTGTCTTTCCTAAACAAAATAAGGGCTTATTACAATGTGCATCATACAGACCAATTTCACTTCTGAATAATGATGTTAAGATACTCTCCAAAGTCCTAGCTAGAAGTATGGAGAAAGTGCGGCCTTCGGTAATATCACAAGCTCCAACTGGATTTATTAATGGCCGACACTTAGCTTTGAATTATATATCGAGCACATCTGTCTCGCTTAAAACTGTCCAAAATGTTTCCAGGGCAAGATCCAACCGCCGAACGCTGCAAACAAGTTCCCGCCTCACTGGGTCACAAGTTTTGGGCCAGCACCAAATTAACATCATTCTGGACAAAAAATTTTAAGTGCCTTTCAGACAGCCTTGGTCTCACAATCCCTCCTAACCCATTAACAGCTGTGTTCGGTGTTCTTCCAGATGGACTTAAAGTGGAGAAGGACAAACAAACTGTGATTGCTTTTACTACACTATTAGCATGCAGACTTATCTTGCTAAACTTGAAGAATCCTAACTCTCCTCTTAAAGTCAGTTGGAAACCAATGTTTTATATTACTTGAAATTAGAAAAAATCTAATTCTCACTTAGAGGATCTGTGCAGAACCTTTTCAAAACCTGGCAGGACCTAATCAATCATATTTTAGAATAAGCTCTTAAAGCACTGAGGAAACAGATTCTCTTCCCATTTCTTTTTCTTCTCCATTTATCTTTATCCGCTTATTAAACTCATCAATTTATTTATTTTTACTAGCTTTTAAGTTTTACTCAGTTGGCTATGCTCTCTTTGTCAGGGGTGGGGGTTGATTTGTTTTCAATCCTATTTTTTGTAAAAATGTATCTATTTGTATGGAATGATTACAATAAAATCATTAGAGGTGACTGTGTGCAGAGGGTGCAGACCTATAAATATCTGGGAATGCAGCTAGATGACAAATTGGACCGGACTGCCAATACTGATGCTCTATGTAAGAAAGGTCAGAGCAGACTATACTTTCTTAGAAGGTTTCCTTCAACATCTGCAATAAGATGCTGCAGATGTTCTACCAGACGGTTGTGGCGAGTGCCTTCTTCTACGGGGTGGTGTGCTGGGGTGGCAGCATAAAGATGAAAGATGCCTCACGCCTGGACAAACTTGTTAAGAAGGCAGGCTCTATTGTAGGAGTAAAGTTGGGCAGTTTAACATCTGTGGCAGAGCGACGGGCACTAAGCAAACTCCTGTCAATCATGAAGAATCCACTGCATCCACTGAACAGTGCCATCTCCAGGCAGAGGAGTAGCTTCAGTGACAGACTTTTGTCACCGTCCTGCTCCACTGATAGACTGAGGAGATCGTTCCTCCCCCACACTATGCGACTCTTCAGTTCCACCCAGGGGAGTAAATGCTAACATTACTCAAAGTTATTGTCTGCTTTTACATGCATTTTTATTACTATTTAATTTAATATTGTTTTTTGTATCAGTATACTACTGCTGGATTATGTAAATTTCCCCTTGAGATTAATAAAATATCTATCTATCTAAAATACATAAAAAAAAATGGCATTGATGGATCTCCTACTGCTAGTTGTTGGTTCTGGAGGGTCTGGGACTAACTGTAGTTGAAATTTATTAAACATAACATTTGTGAAAAAGGTACCTGATAGAGAGTTCAATCTCTGTTGAAGTCTCCAAGTAAAATTATTGGCTGCTTCAGACCAAGATGGAGAGCAGGTCAGGAGCTTTTCTGGAGATGGAAAATGTCGAACCATTATAATGTTGAGGTAATTTAGCTGTGAAGCTGTTTTTAGTGTAATGTACTATAAATACTGATGATATTTGTTCACTCTGTTTACAGAGCAACGCTTACACAATTATTTTATATTAATTACTAGATAAATTATTATTATGATTATTTATTTTTTTATTTTTACGGAAATAAGCTGGTGTACCAGGGCTTATGCATGTGTGCCTTCCGGCATTTGACAGATTTAATGGATTAACAGAGGAAAATATACAAGTTGAAATTACTTTTCTCAAGGTAAATTTGAACCAGTTAGTTAATCTGTAATTGAAGCAGCACAGAACATTTCTGTTGTTTTAAGATACACTAGTTTGAAAATGCACCAATGCTTTAGAATAGATTTTGAAATTTTTCCAGTATCTTAAAAAAACATTGTCCTGGCAAATGTCAATAAAGAATAATTGCAGCAGTATATAAATAAGTAAGTAAATAAATACATTAAAAAATGGTCCATGATGAGCCGAGTTGTTTCATGTAGACATATAGGCAGCCATGTTGATGTCAGGGCTTTCTTACGAACATCACAGGCCCCCAAGTGAAGTAGCCTGCTGGGGCGCCTCTTGTACTGATAGCAAAACAGAAACCTACATAGGCATCAGTAACATCGTGAGTCCCTATGCCCCTGGAGCCCCCGACCAGTGCCCTTTGTGCCCACAAGTTAAGACAGACCTGGTTGATGTGACACCACTATATAAAAGCAAATCTCTCTAAAAGTTAGAAAAATGTGGGAGTGGCAAATCACAAAGTACTGTATATTGCTGTACATAAACTATGTAAAACTACTGCCATTTTTAGTTCAATTAATAATGACAATTCTTTACATTTATATAGTTCTTTTCTCGCTGCTCAAGTGTTTCAGTGAGTAGAAAGCCACTTCAACCACCACTAATGTGCTGAATCTACCTGGATGAAGCGACGGCAGCCATTTTGCATCAGTATGCTCACTACACATTAGCTGATAGGTGGTGAGAGATAAGTTAGCCAATTAGAGACAGAGGATGATTAGGGTTCCAGAATGAATAGGCCATGGTGGGCAATTTAGTCAGGACAACAGGATACACCCTACTGGAAGGATGCCCAGGAATCTTTAATGATCACAGAGAGTCAGGACCTCGGTTTTATGTGTCTTCCAAAGGACTGTGCCATATTTAAAGCATAATGTCCATGTCTCTGCACTGGGCTTTGAGATCCACACACAGACCACAGGCTAAGTGACCCCTGCGAATCTCACCAACATCTCCTCCAACATCAACCCAAGCTTTTTCCAGGTTGGTCTCCCATCCAAGTACAGGCTTAGCTTCAGATGGGTGACCTGTTCTGAAGCTCATGTGGAATGGCTGCTGGTTCATTTAAAAAGCTGTACCAATTTTTGAAACTGTTTATCTTAATAATAAGTATCAAAAGAGCATGGGGAAAAAGTAGATTCATTTTAGAGATGTTTGCATAAAGCCCATTACTGTTATTTTCATCATATAAAAGCACTGGTGAATTTTCTAACAAGTCATTTATTGTAAAACAGAAAACCATTATGTGTGACATCAATTACTGATTACTTTATTCTTTCAAATTTAGTTTCAGGGAGGTTGTTTCATTTGTATATTTGAATATCTGCTGCTGATGGCAAAACAGATCCTCATTACAAATCACCTGCTGTAACGTCTGTGGCTTGTGCAAACTTCTTCAACAACAAATCAGTTATCTTTTTGTTTGAAATCATACCAAGTTGGTTAAATGATTCACCTAAACTGTAAAAGAAAAGAAAATCCAAACAACAAAAACAAAACAATTTATCTAGACATAAATGAAAGAGGATGCTGACTGCCTAAGCATGGCTCTTTAAGCCATTTATTTGCAGAATGAATTTACAGGATGCTAAACACAACCTCATAAACAGGACTATTGAGTATCTTCTTCACAATATTTAAAGCTCCCTAAATGCACTTGAATTATGCCAAGGATACATTTCCTAAATGGTTTAATGCATATTTAGAGATTTCTGAGTTTGTTTTCCAAGTAGCTACGGTGGATGTTTACTTTGAATAGCTCATAAAATCTCAGCCACTTTTCTATCGTGATTCAGGACTCAATGAGCCATGCAGTATGGAGTATCACCCTTGTGAAAAAGCCCAAGTGCATTCAGAATTTCTCTTGTTTGTACCAAAGAAACCAGTGTGTGCCTTGGAAGTGCTGCCAACACCATTAAACTAGCAGTCATCTTCTGCTTGGCTGTATGAAGAATCATTTGAGTTTATTTTTACCTTTTGAGTGGATTATTCAGGTCATTATTTATTTTACTGGTATTGCAAAAACATCACCAGGTGCCATTTTAATGATACATGTCTATAGTGATGTGCATGGTGGTGCAGCTCTCCATGTGTGTAGGTGTGCAGAGGGAAAGCCATGTGGCCATGGAAAACGTGTTAAGGGAATTGGCTCATTTGCACAAAACATGCATAACTGCACTTAGCACAGCCATCCCTCATTAAGGCTCCACAGATGGTTTAACACACACCTATGCTCACTGGATATTAAAGGTATCGGAGTAGAAAACAAAAGGGGGATTGAAATGACAGAAAGGTGAAAGACAAGAAGGATGTAGAATGGTGGGAGCCAGTGAATGTGAAGGAGACAAAGCACTTAGGATGCCCAGTAGTGAGTGCTCCACGCGTTGTCCTGTAGACGTTAAGGGATGGCGGTAGGACGAATGTGTAAGACTCCAAGCATCCCAGCAGGTGCCGACAGAGGTGGCTGGAACAGGAGTGGATCAATGACTACACTTGGAGGTGTCTCAGCGCTGCCAGAGTGGTGAGCAGGGTGAGATGAGAGAGTGAGACAGAAAAGCATTCGGGGATTGAAAAACGGGGCAATTGTGACTGGTTTTTATCTACTTAATCCAACTATATGAAATGTCGACTAGGGTGCTCTGCCCACTGCTTGTCAACCCCTGGGGCAGGCGCTGGGAGCCCGCTATCTTGCAGCTGAGCCGCTCGAAGGGCATACATACACAAAGAGTACATAGCATCCATCGAATTTCTTAATATGTGTATAACATAAATAAATCGTGTATATATATTTTTTTTATTTCGTTTTTTAAGTCCTTTAAATGATTTTGTTATCATGGCACGGATTTGTGCCTAAAATAGACCTTTTCGGCCGATGTAATGAAGAGGTTCCTGTTTAAACGGGGCTGCGAGACGTGAACTCAGCTCTTCGGTGCACCTCATTTGATTTTTTCCGGCAAACAGATTTTCAAAACAAACCGTCTTTTACGACTCTAATCAGACTTATGTTAGCTAGCACCCAAAGCTACTGAGATAGGCACAGGGGTCAGAAAATGGAAGAATGGGTAACATTAATACATTTTTTATTTCTCTGTTTTATCTGAAAACTTACAAAAAGGCTGCCCAGTTATGTATCATGGCAGCTTTCCACACTCAAGCCCTATACGTATACAGTAGTTTATGAAGCAGTTCATTATGTGCTAATTCAGCTATTCATGTGCAAATGTAGAACATGTATCAAAAAAAATTCAAAAATGATATATAGCACCTTTTATAGACGGCGGCCCTGAGGCGCAGTAGGGAGAGCTGCTGCCTTGTAGATCAAGCATGTTTGGTTCAAATCCTGCACCCATTCGCTGCCTGTGTGGAGTCTGCATGTTCTCTCCGGGACTGCATGGAGTTTTTACAGGTATTGTGGTCTTCCTTCCAAATCCCCAAAGACATGCATGTTAACACATCCACATTTGATTCTTGCCTTGTCCCAGGTGCCGTTGGGATACACTCCGGGCCCCACAACCTTAAACTGGATAAAATGATTTTCAGAATCTTGTGTTAGCTTTTGCAGTATGCATCATTAAAGATCTTTATAAAAACTGAGCAAGGATATCCTTGAATGCAATAAGATCAAGCAACAGGTGCACTGGTTTTAAGAATCAATAATTTCAAACATTAATAGTATTATTTTGGATCATGAAAAATAAAACATGATAATCAGTCAGGTGGTAATAAAAACGAATGGAGGATGACTGCCTCCATGGAAATAGTTCCTAAAAAATAAAATGTTTTGTCCAAAATCCCCCCATTTATATTCTGCTCTGTTTTGAAGGAGAAGGCAAACAAAAAATGAACCCACCAGGAACAAAAAATGCATTACTATTTACAGAATTATTTTACTTCTAATAATAGTTCAACATAATTTATTCTTTCTAGATAAAATATTTTCATCAAATGGAATTTAAAATTTCACTGAATTTCCATAGATACTAAAGTATACAAAATCAATACCATCAAATTCACAATAGTTACTGCAGGTCTCCTAACATGTGCTTTTGTCATCTTTGAATGTCATATTTTTATTTAATGTTATTTACTTTGACTCATTACATTTAGTATCAATAATGTCGGTTAGAAGAAATTGAATTACAAGTTTGAGACACATTTACTACATGTATATATGTTGAACATGAACAGTAGTATAGCTATAAATCAGTATAGCGATAGTTTCTTTATTTTGATCAACAATTTAAACCAAACATTATCTTCTTATGTGTTTTTGATATCAAAATTTATATCATGGCTGGGTTTAAAAGGTCACAGCAGTATGTAGAGGCAAAATGCTGCCTGCTGCATACTGTACTTCTATAACATTTGAACAAGTGATCAATTTAAAACTGTGGTCTGCACAACACTATTGCCTTTTAATAGAAAACATCCTCAATTTATTTTTCTGCAACAAACATTGGGTTCAGTAAGTATTCAGACCTCTTCACTATCTAAACACTTTATTGTGTTGTAAATTGAATTTTAAGTGGATAAATTTGCCATCTTTGCTCATCAATCTATACCCAGTAGTGAAAAATGTTTTCAGAAAGGTTTGCAGATTTATTAAAATCAAAAACTTAAATCTCTTAATTATACAAGTATTCAGACCCTTTGCTGTGGCACTCCAAGCTGTTGTCAGGTACATCCTGTTTGCTTCAATGATCCATGAGATACTTCTAGGGCTGGATTGGAGTCGACCAGCAGCAAACTGGACATTGTTTAGAAAGGCACACACCGGTGTATAGAAGGTCCATAATTCACACTGCATGTCAGGACAAAAACCAAGACACAAAGTCCAAGGAACTCCCTGTAGACCTCAGCTTTCTAAACTGTTGTGATGCATAGATCAGGGCAAGGGGATAAAACCACTTCTTAAGCACTGAGTGTCTCCAAGAGCACAGTGGCCTCAAGAATTGTGAGACGGAAGAAGTTTGCAACCACCAGGAATCTTCCTTGAGTTGGCTGCCCAGCCAAACTGAATAACCAGGCTAGGAGATCCTTCATCAAAGAGGTAACCAAGAACTCAATGATCATTCTAAACAGATTTAAAATTAAATCATTATTTAAAATTATAAAGAAAATCTACAACACAACAAAAAGTGTGTAGAAAGTGAAGGTGTCTGAATACTGTCTGAATCCAGTGTATAAGTTCACTATTTTTTATGCAAAATTTATTTTACAAAAACAATTATTATATATTTATTTTTAAATATATGTATGCTTGATTTACTAAAAACAAGTTTTGGAACATGATTGATGGCAGATAAAGTTCCTAGTTTATATATTTCAACCTAAAATTGTAATTCTCAGTAGATATGGCTCTGTTTTGTATTTATAAGTGAGAACATGCTGTGTAGATACCTCAGTCAGCCAGCCTGAAAGTCTGTGAGCTGCACTGTGCCTTCTGTACAACAGTGTGCATGTGCTGGCCGTCACCTAATGAGACGGACTCTTCCGAATTGTTTTACAGAATATGTATGTGGTAAGAACACTCAAAACACTATCACTTCCTGCTAGTAGATGGTATGAGATGACAAAAACATTGCTTTTATAAACGCTTTTATTTTAAAATGAACTTTAATAGTTTTATTTTTTAAGAGCAATGGTGTTTAAGCTAACCTTTCTTAGTATTGCTGGCCAATCTTAGTATTGATGGCCAACTGAAATTCACCCAATGTCAAGTTATCAGAGACAAACATATTATTTATCATCAACAGAAATCTTTGCCGTTATGATGGATTTTTGAAATCTACTTATTTGACACTAGAATCCGGTAGAACTGGGTATTTAGGATGGAGCTACAGTTTGTTTTATATATTCCTCAGGCTATAAGAGAATAATATTTTAATCTCATCAACTCTCTTTATGGAAACCCTCCTTTTGCATGCATTTTACTTTATCATCTAAGGGCTTAAGTTAGTATCTTCTATTAATTGGCCATTTTAAGATCAGACATAAAAGGAAAGCAGAATAAAGTCCTTGAAATAACATCTTTATACTTATTACACCCAAGATAAACCTCAGATGGGCTGCAGGCTTGATACAGTATGTGCGGAGTCTCGGCCCAGAGAGTTTACTCATTGTACTGAAAACTTCCATCTGTCCATCCATTTCCTGAACCCAATTATTTTAAGTGAAAGTCACATAACAAGGAGAAAAACACTCACTGTCCTCAATGTCCGGACACACTCAGTAATTTAGAATCATATATTATCCTAAAACAGAAATGTTTAGGTTGTGGGTTGAGTGCTTATAGAAAACCATGTGGAAGTTTCTGCAGTTATGAGGTAACTAGTGTGCCACCCATTTTTTATAAAGAAAAATGTACACAGTAAAATATCAATTTTTGTTTGTTTGATTTATATATCTACTAATAATAATTGAAAGTGATAAATTACACACTCTTAAAAACAGTTCTAAAAATGTAAACAGCAAAAATGTGCATGTTCACTCAGCAACTAAAAATGCACCAGTTCTATTTACAGAATCAACTGTTTCAATCAGAAATAATGCAAGTCATAGTTCAACTAACCTATTTACTTACATTTTAAAAATTCTGCAGAGCTGGTTATGGGGCAGGGCCTAAAAGAATGCCATACTCAATGCATTGGTATGCCATTCCAAGGTTGAGAAGTCGAGACTGGCATTACAATTACTGTACAACTGGACACATGCCAAGCATGAGAGTCCTGGAATAAGGGTACAGAATAGCCTCCAGGATATTGGAATTACCCTCCACTGCCATTTTTAGAATGCTTCATATTGACCTCAGGATGGGTAAAACAGAGAATGGGATGCCAAAAATGGCGAGGTTGGTACATGAGCAGTTTATGAAATAGATGTGATTTTATTAAAGGCTGCAACAACTGCAGTAGAACACACAGTTGGATATACAGTGAGCAAAAGAGCACACACTGGAATTGGAAAAGTAAGCTTTGAAGAGGACATGCTGATGGGTATATTTTTTAATGGTGTGCCCATCTATTACTAGTGAAGGAACCCTTCATGTTACAAAAGAGGGAAACTTATGGGTTTGCTTGGTTATTTTTATATACACTCTAATTCTATAATATGTTGAAGGTGTTCATCTCAAAGCTTCATAGGGTCAATATTTTCCCACATACAGATTAGAATCTCTAGGACACACTGATACTGAAAATTATTCACTAAGTATATAACAAGTTTGGGGTGGGTGAATTTAATTTTGGTGGAAGGGACCTATTATCACAGCTGAGAACAGTTTCACAAATTATTCTCTTGCTATGTGTTATTAAATAATGTAATATGTAAATATAATATAACAAGGAGAACATGAGTGAGTGAAAGCTTATATAGTTAAAGTCAAATTTATCTTATTTATAGTGTTATCTATGTCCACAACTTGTTTGAATTTGTTACATCAATAATGATTACAAACTATGTGTATAGGGCAAGGAAAAACTGAATGAGTTGACACTTGAAAGGAAACGTACCACTGATCCTTGCAGTACATAATGACTAAAATAATGAACTGTCAAATTTTCTTTAGCAATTGGGAGATACCAACTGGACACTTAACTTCAGGGGAAAGTGTATTGAAAATCCTTTACATGAGAAATGCTACTATAGCTCATTAAAAGTTAATTATCACAAAAATATAAATAGCAGTTGGCCACTTTTGAATAATTTTAATGACTTATTCTCACCTTAGTCTCACGTTTAAAAACACATTCCTCTTACTTAAGATCAGCACACCTACTTTAAATTCGGTACACTGCATGAAACATTTTTTGCCAAGTTCCCTGATAAAAGCAAACAGAAAATGTTTGTAGTAAAAAGAATATCACGTAGAAATGGCAGTCATTCATTTAGCTGATGAGCTGTCCAAAGCAGGATTTCAACATGAGAATGGCATTAAAAATTAGAAAATTAAACATAGTTATTGAGGAAATATGAATAACAATTGTAAAGAAAAAATTTAATTTATGACTTTTTTAAACAGTAAATGAAGCATACCTTGACTAAAGGCATCAATGCTGCACACATTACTGTGAAAACTTAGGAAGAGACTGGAACAAACACAAAACTGGGCTAACTGAAACCTAATGGTCAATTCTGCCAAGTTTCAAAGTCATTTAAAAAATACAGTTTACCACATTTCTGTTTGGTTGTTATAAACATCTATTATAGCCAAAAGTTGTAACAGTGTATGAAGTAGATAGATAGATAGATAGATAGATAGATAGATAGATAGATAGATAGATAGATAGATAGATAGATAGATAGTATATTTTATTCATCCCAAGGGGAAATTCACAAGAAATCATTAAAAAGATTTTAATCTGTTCCTTCTATTATTCAAAATTGTAGAAATGCATGGAGAAATATAATATTTCTAGCAAAGTCACAAAAATTAAATTCAGAAAACAGTACATTAAAACAAATAATAAAGCACATATAACATATATTATGGAAAAACAATATTAGGGGTGCAACAATGATGTGACAATTATAAATTGAAATGCCACACTTATAAATTAAAGTAATATTGCTAAATTAATTTACCATAAGTTAGAAGCATGTTTTTAGTTAGTTTTCTGTATTCCTGTGGTGATATTTTTAAACTGTTAAAAATACATAAAAGATTAATAAGGATTACTGTGGAAACTACAACTACATAATGATAGTATATGCCTCATATACAGAATCAGAGGTGGACTTTCACACCCAATACTGGTGGAAAGATTGATACTCATATTACATTTTAACGCTCCACCTGTTTCTGCATTTGGTTTTCTTATTGTCATCACCTCCAAATTTGTGTTAGGTGGACTGATGACTCTTGTGATGCCCGGGCGTATGCAGTTGCCCTAACCCCGACACAGACAGGCAGGACACAGGTTCGGCACGCAACACACACCTTTATTTACAACTGGGGAGTACTTTTCTCCACTCCCCACAGCAAAAAACAGTACAGCAAAGCACCAACACAGTCCCTCTGTCACCCCTTCAATCCTCCACATAGACTGTCCTCCCGACATTAGCCGTTGGATGCTGGTGACTGGCCCCTTTTTATAGGGCACCCGGAAGGACTCCGGGTGCTCAATGAGCTTCTTCTGGCAACACTTCTGGGTGTTGCAGAAGTGCTGCCAAAAAGGGCCCTGCAAACTTTCATGCACCCCCTGCTGGTGGCCATGGGCCCCAACAGGATTGAGCTTCTATGCTCATGACTCCTGGCCCTGCTGGAAACCAAAGGGGCTGCCCTCTGTTGGAAGTATTCCCTCCCCTGCTCCTTCCATAATCAGGGCATCCCAGTCAGGTAAGGGCCCCGATCATCTGCCACACTCTAAATTACACCCTGTCCAAGAATGGCTCCTATCTGTCACTCATTGATGCCGGGATTGGTTCCAGCATCCTACAACTGATTAAGCAGATTCTGAAAATTGTGAAATGTTTTAAATTTTCATTAATTTACTGTTGTGTCCAAAAAGCTCCAGTAAATGTTGGCATTCATACAAACTTTTCTTATTGATTTTACATTTACACAAGGTATTATATATGATTATGCATTTCTTACAGGTGAGGTATGAAGCAAAAAATACATATAAAGCAATATATAATATACTAGGGGGCTCTGCCCCCTGCTCACCGACCCCCGGGTTTGGTTTACTGGATATACAATTTAAAGAGAGTGTTATTTTCATGGGAATTGTTACATATGCATTATTTTCACTTTTACTTTAATATTTGTCCTTATTTCCTGCCCCGGGCGTGGTTAAATCTCTTTCTCACGGAACGGGTGGGAGCTGAACGCATGCTAAGGAGATGCTCTCCTGCTCACGTTGTGAAGGGGGGCCTGAACGCACGCTAAAGAGATGCGGTTGGTTCACCTGCTGTCTTGCTGCTGCTGCCGGTGAGCTGCATGTTCTGCTTATCGTCTTTTGCGTTGATCATTTAAAAGCCTGTACAGCAGTTGTCCTTCTGTCTCACTGCCTTGTCTTGCGTGATGTTAAAGTGTCTCTTGCGGGACATCAAATTGTCTTCTAAGAAGATCACATCTCGTCTCTGTGGTCTCCTTGCCGAGATTTTTTTTTTTTTTATAATAGAGAGACATATTTCTTCAGCTTGGATCTGGATCTTTCCATATTGCAAACCACAAAGACATTTAAGTTACTTTCACTCCAACTGTTTACTTGACAAACAAAAGCTTTAAACCATAGAAATGCGGTTAGGCCAGTTCAGCCTAAATACATAACAAATACCAAGAACAAATATACTCTTTAGTTTACGGTTATTCCAAATAAGCTTAATAAAAGATAAACTTCACTTTAAATTACAGTAGTAGTAGTAGTAGTATGTACACAAGTGCAAAGAAAAGAGAATAATCCTAGTGCGGCTATGAAAAATGCACAGCTGACTGATACAAAGCTTATGTTGAGGAGGTAATAACATTTGGATTATGTTTAAGCTGTCCATGCAAAGCAGGCTGCACTTCTAGAAACAGTAGTAGTACTAGAACTATTGTCATATTTGCAAAGTACAGTGAAATTCTTACTTTCATGTCCAACTAGCATAGTTTACAAGAATGCATCTGATGCTTGCAAAATAAGAGTGAACAAAAGAAAACTCTAATGTACTGTATATTTATATGACAATCACATAACAGACGAAATTCAAATATCACCATAAAGAATACCTAAGTATGTGAAGAAAGTTAATATCAGGAAATGGTGCTTAGTCAAATGAAGACACGGTTGGGTATTAAAACTTTATTAACAGAACAGTGGCTCACTTACAAAAATCTTTAAGAATTTGGGCAGTTATGAACTTATGAAAACCAAAACACCCTGCCTTCTTTGAAAAAATAAGAAAAATGTACAAAAGTGCTAATATGGTGCAAATATACACAGCAGAAAAAATAAAATCTGTTAAAGAGTTAAATAAGGTACATTAAACATTTTAATGAACACTAAACAAGCTATTATAAACCCTCCAACCCTCAAATGAGACACTATTATTGCTAAAATGAGCTCTAGCTGCCGCTGAGCTTATGTTGTTTAAAAAACATAATAGTAACAAATCGTAATGGTCAAAAATGCTACAAGCGGTGCTTACAAAACTGCTCATGATAAAAATAAATAGCACTTCACTAGAAAAGTATGACTCCTTATAGAGGTCAAATTAAAGTAAAGTTAGCTTCCCATTGTGTGTGCTCACTGTTGGAAAGACCACTGAGCTTCTAAGATAGTTCCTGACCAAAGGGCATTTGATAGGATATCTTGTTGCTACAAAAAGCCCAAGAAATAGTTGCTCAAAACCTGTTCTAAATAAGACTTTTTTTTTTTTTACAGATCATAGCAAAAGTACTTTAACCAGTTAAAAACAGCAATAACCTGTATCAGCAGATTAATAAATAACTTTAAATATTTCCTTTTACAAAACAAAGTAAAAAGTAGTTCATGTATAATTTTTTCAGTCAGGATTACTACCTTACGTTGTCATTTATATACTGCATTAAATCAATATTAAAATATTTAAAATTACTCAAAACAAGACTTCTATCTCTTCTTAACGCAACTTTATACACATATTGCAAACAAGTCATTGACCATTGTTTTTGTATGGCACTATAGTGAAAAGGACAATCTATGTACGTACATATATGCATCATGTACTTAACAGTATACACAACTGGAACACTGTGCTTCTAGGTAACATTTTATAAGCTTTAAGTAACTTTTATTATTTACTTACTTTAAGTAACAGTTGTTGAACTTGTGTGTGAAGATGACATTTCCAAATGCTAAACACTAATAGCTTGGTGCTCATTATTTTAGTTGGACTAATCACACAGAAACACATTTTTTCTACTTCCAGCTTACTCAACCTTTCTTAGCTATTCCAACTGAGTCATATCTACCTGCATCTGTGCAGTCTCACTGACTGTAATTAGTTTACAATAACCTCCATGATTCTCATTTTTCTCCTGCAGTCCACTTTAACGTTATTCTCTTTAAAAGGCAACAAGACATCATAGAGCCCTTCTATGCCATTTTAGTAAGTTTTTTGAAGCCACTCCAAAGTTGTTTTCCATGACAGACTCAGTAACTGTTTTCATGGCCAGCTAGAATGTACAAGTTACTCTGAGCAGATGGGTTATCAGTTGGTCGGCTTTCCAAAACCACAACCCTGTTGTAAAAGAAAAAAATAAAAATTAAAAATGGCAAAAAACAAACTATGACTGTATGTATTTAGACGTTAATCATTCCAACTGAAAACAAAAATTCTTTTTACACAAAATAAACTGATTTAAAAGTTTATATGGGAGACAGAATCCTAGCGATCAGAGAGAGAAAAAATAAAAAGATTACTGCAGCTTTACATCAGAAAAGCTTTTAAAAATCTTTATTTATTGTTGAAACACACTACCATTAAATAGATAAATTCTCCCCAGAAAAAGAATGTCAGGCAAAGGCACTATACAGTAAACTCCACGCTGTATAACATGCTTAATAAACACTGGTCATGATTCAACTCTTGCTTTGCTATGTGAGTGAATATCTGCAGATGCACCACCCTCTGACACATCTTCTTGTCCTGTTCACTGAAATTCCAATACTACACAAGTGCTAACAAACGCACAATGGTTGGTACTAACCAGTTTTTCATGTCTTTACATAAAATATTCTTTGATTCACAAAGAAAAAGAACTGTGGCTGAGTTTACCTAATTTTTGAAAAAATAAGGTTAAATAATATATAGAAATTACAGTAAATTCATTTATAACCTATAGAATAGCCCCAGCTGCAAAAGGCATTAAATGCAAGCAAAAACACAGTTACTGTACTTTCACAATGTACACGAGTAATCTCTTTCTAGCTGCAGTTCATTACATTTTGGAGAAAAAGTAATTTTTAAGTGCTCACAAAAGATATAACCAGGGTGCATACATTTCTCCATGACTGGAAAGGTTTATTTTTAAGAATGGAAAAAAAAGATAAAAGTCTACTTAATTCTCACCTAAGAAGTGTGTTTTCTTTATCAAGTAATATTTTTAGCCAGCCTTTTGTTAAAAGGCTGCATTGTTAAAAGGAGTGCTGGCACACATAGTGGTGCATAAATACGGTGTTTGTTTAAACACAATACCATAAACATATATAATAAGATTTGGGGGTATTAAAACTGGTGTGTCCTCATTTTTAATAATGTGTCTGATTTCACTGAAATTAATCTGTTTCTCTTTCCGGTCTATTAAAAAACGTACCTGAGTTTATCTTGTAATAGACTTTTCATTTTGTGCATGGCTGGTTCTTGCTTAGTGTCCACTATTGCAGAGATAGGCTCTGGCTCTTTACAAGCATTTTAAAAGCATTTATTTTAAGTGGGTGTGTGTAAGTAAAACAGAACAATTACTACAATTTAAAGACAGCACTTATTTACTTTTGGGTATAGAAGTTGGTCTTTACTGTACATTAAGCATTCAGACCTTTCCTGTTCAGGAAAACTAGCAATGTGTTTTTGCCATCCTCTGCTAAGTTTTCCTCTTGTACAACCAATTGTTAAGTACATGTTTTTGGACTGATACTTAAACAAACCAAAAAATTTATATGAAAATTCTTCTGATACACCTAGCATTCTCCATGCCCAAATGCAATTTTTTGTATAGTCAAGAAAAAATACGAGCAAGGAAAAATGAACGATAAATTGCAACCTGCACTTAAAAAGAGAGTAATAACTAAGTAATCTGAGCAATACACAATCATGTGAAATACACTTTGTTCTTATCTAAAGGGTAATATTTACCTTATTGTAAAAAATAAAAAAAAAAAACAAAACCTCTACATACTAGGATTTGATGAATGAATAAAATTATCCTTGTAGGCATATGTACATAAACGAAGCAAAATGCAAGGGGTGTAGCTGTACTGGCTCTAATGTTATACTTCAACTGTTTAGTGAGAAGTAATGATTAGTATTGTTTGGATAATGATGGAGTCATTAGCGTAGTGGGCAATTTCAGGTCAGAAATTATGTAGCTATTTTGGTATGATAACTTATAAAAGTCAATTTACTGTATCTGTATCTGCAACTGTCCGACTTTCAAAGGCTGACATAAGGTAACTGTCTGTACATAGTAAGGCTCCCGGAAAATCCATTAAGGACAGCTAATATTTTTTGAGGTGCATGATAGAAGGCATGTTGTTCCATTCTGGCAAAGCTTAACACATTGTACACATTTACATCATTTTGGCTGCATATTCCTTCATGAAATTAGTATAAACCAGGTCATGGTGCGATAGCCTCAACAATCTACACACCATGGGGCACAGATACTCTTTTTATACTTGTGATTGTACGCACTTTTGATTTTTATAACGACGATGACAATAACAAAAATATTCAACAAATACAGGGAAAAGCCAGGAATAGGTGACTACACTGTTTCAAGTAATATGAAGTAATTACTATAGGGAGAGATTTAAAGAGTTACATCTCCACACTCTAAACAAACTAAGAATAACAGATGACATGAGAAAAATGTTTAAATTATAAACAGAATTAGTTTAGTTTAGTTTTGTTAAGTTTGACGTTTTTGTATGGAATGTTACTTTTAAAAAATTCAATAAAAAACAATAAATTACAAATGGAATTAGTAAGGTTTATGTCAGTTGTTACCTTTAAATGGAGATGATCGAGATCTAGAAAACTAAAGTAAATCAAGACAAGTATACTGCATGTGAACCGCTGCTAAAAAGCAAAAAAAACCCTAATAGATATATATATATATATATATCTCCAGAGATGTTCAATCGGAGTCAAGTCTGGGCTCTGGCTGGGCCACTCAAGGACATTCACAGAGTTGTCCTGAAGCCACTCCTTTGATATCTTGGCTGTGTGCTTAGGATCGTTGGCCTGCTGAAAGATGAACCATCGCCCCAGTCTGAGGTCAAGAGCCCTCTGGAACAGGTTTTCATCCAAGATGTCTCTGTACATTGCTGCAGTCATCTTTTCCTTTATTCTGACTTCTCCCAGTTCCTGCCGCTGAAAAACATCCCCACAGCATGATGCTGCCACCACCATGCTTCACTGTAGGGATGGTATTGGCCTGGTGATGAGCGGTGCCTGGTTTCCTCCAAACGTGACACCTGGCATTCACACCAAAGATTTTAATCTTTGTCTCATCAGACCAGAGAATTTTGTTTCTCATGGTCTGAGAGTCCTTCAGGTGCCTTTTGGCAAACTCCAGCCGGGCTGCCATGTGCTTTTTACTAAGGAGTGGCTTCCGTATGGCCACTCTACCATACAGGCCTGATTGGTGGATTGCTGCAGAGATGGTTGTCCTTCTGGAATGTTCTCCTCTCTCCACAGAGGATCTCTGGAGCTCTGACAGAGTGACCATCAGGTTCTTGGTCACCTCGCTGACTAAGGCTCTTCTCCCCCGATCGCTCAGTTAAGATGGCCGGCCAGCTCTAGGAAGAGTCCTGGTGGTTTTCGAACCTCTTCCACTTAGGGATGATGGAGGCCACTGTACTCATTGGGACCTTCAAAGCAGCAGAAATTTTTCTGTAACCTTCCCCAGATTTGTGCCTCGAGACAATCCTGTCTCGGACGGTCTACAGACAGTTCCTTTGACTTCATGCTTGGTTTGTGCTCTGACATGAACTGTCAACTGTAGGACCTTATATAGACAGGTGTGTGCCTTTCCAGTTCATGTCCAATCAACTGAATTTACCACAGGTGGACTCCAGTTAAGCTGCACAAACATGTCAAGGATGATCAGGGGAAACAGGATGTACCTGAGCTCAATTTTGATCTTCATGGCAAAGGCTGTGAATACTTATGTACATGTGCTTTCTCAATTTTTTTATTTTTAATAAATTTGCAAAAATCTCAAGTAAACTTTCTTTATGTTGTCATTATGGGGGTGTTGTGTGTAGAATTCTGAGGAAAAAAATGAATTTAATCCATTTTGGAATAAGGCTGTAACATAACAAAATGTGGAAAAAGTGATGTGCTGTGAATACTTTCCGGATGCACTGTATATATATTAATGCACTGGATGCACTGTATTAAGCTGAGTTTGAAATTAAATTAAGGTGTTTTGGGGGCATAGTTAGGGTTTAAACTATGAAAATAGGCATTTTTTTAACCACATCCAAAATGTGCGGTTTTTCACAATTCGCGGGTGCTCTAGGAATGTAACCCCCCGTGAGTTTTGAGGGTGTACTGTATATATATATATATATATATATATATATATAAGATACAGAAAATACCACAAGATGTTACACAAAGATCAACCATAACATACCTATCAGATCCTAGTAAATGGAAAACCCGACTTGAATCAGAGATTTCCTGTGTAACCTGTGAAGAGAAACCGTTTATGGTTTTACTATTTACAATTAGTAATTATAGCAGGCAGATACAGTTTATGCATAGAAGATATTTCATGCAAATGTTTCAATATAGCATAACTTTGTAAAACAGAAAGATCTGAAAATTTAGAAAGTCTCAGCTCAGGATGTATATGAACAGATCCTTATGCATACTCGGTTCAGATAAAACATATACTCAGCTGCTGCAAATGTTACATGATTTCAGCTTAATCTGATATAATCTTTCAGTGAAGCTGATTCTTCATGAGTTCATACTACACATAATAAAATAGCTACTGCTGTATCTGGTTTGCAAATAGTGTGTATGCATGCATGTGAGATTTTTAACACAGTTGTAGAATAGACAGAACACTACAAACATTATGCTGTGTATAAAATCTGTTGCTCATGACAGCAATTCACAGTTGGATATATTCACACTAAAATAGTGAAATAGTGGAATGCTGAATGACATTTAAAGCTTTTTTGTTTTAACAATAAAGAAGTGAAGCAAAGCCATTTCATTACTGTGATCTAGTGAAATAGTGGAATGCCTTTTATGATATAATAATATGAAATTATTGTGTAATATAACAATGCCAAAACTTTGCAAAAAAATAAATTTACAGTCCATAACTTTGAGTTATAGAGTTATAATGTACGACAGAATGATTATAAAAGTAAAGGCTGCTAACTACCTCCAATGCTATAGTTGTACTGTAGGATATAGGAAGCTTTTTTAATTTGGTTCACCGATGAAATTGATTTAAATAGCACAAAAGATGATAACAGTCACACTAACTTAACACAACCATGCTTGTGAAAGCTCTACCACTGCTTTCATAGATGGGCTTGTTCTTAATTATATATTTTAATTTAATTCAATCATTCCACTATAATGTCAACCAGTTAGGATATTTTCCTGAAATACTTGTCCAGACATATAAAGTAGTTGTGCTCTTCACCACCTGAAGTTGCTATCTCCTTGTTTCCCCAAAAATAATTTATGGTTCTGTAGTATTATAAAATCTATGAGACAGGGGGTAGTAAACTGACTAATGACCTACAGTACTTCTGCTTTAAAATACTATCAATGTTGACACTGAACACTTATACTGTTTATTTTTTCCAGGCATCTTAATTATTTTTATATGTCAAAACACAAGGAGTTCACATTAGTGTAAGCACAAATTCTGTTCCTGGATAAACTCCACATCCAGGAAGATGCAATGTCTTCCATAATGATTAGTTAATAATTCACAATCTAACTTCTGTGTTACAGCATTGTTTTCAATTAAAAATGAATTATGCATGACTGCTGACATTTGCGAGGCAGGTTTTGATCCATAGCCAGTCAGAAATGCTAAATGAGAAGATGGAAAATAAATTGCAGGTACAGATGGCAGATTGCTCAAGTATACTTTTTTCTCTCTGGAATAAGTACAGTAATGAAAATAACTGTAACATAAAACCTATCAATCAAATACCTCAAATACAAAAAACAAAAAAAACAACACCACCCAACCACTAATTAAGAACTTGACATTATATATAAAATCTTTTTTTTTTTTTTTGATTTCACTCTGAATAAACATAACCTAGGAAAATGTTAAAGGTTTGTTCATTAAGTAATAAGCAGTCTTACCTCATTTGATTTAAAGCTTTTGCCCTGCATTCCATGTTTCCAGAATGCTAATACACTGTCCTGGAGGCACACTAAACAAAAGAATTAATGCTTAGAGATCATGAAGTTTATATGTTTGCCATAAATATCTTGTAAGAATAGTTTTAAATAAATATTACTTTGCAAATTGTAACATATAAAATTTTACATGGAATGAAACTAAGTGAACTCTGATTATTTTATTGTCACGGATCAACTTGAAAATGTGACCCGTTTGGCATTTTTCAGTCCAAAAAAAAAAACAAAAAAAAACTGGACAAGTATTATTTTAGTAATCCAAATAAGCACAACAGAATATCATTCCTTCCCCAGCATATTTTGTCAAGAGAAAGTTTTTATGAAGACTAATCTTCCATAATGATCTACATCATACTGTACTATGCTGTAAGAGTATAATGAAGAAGAAACACTTACCCACAGACTCAATGCAGAAGTCAAAACTCAGCTCTGATGCTAGTTTCTTGCTAGATTTTAATTTACCCAGAAGATTAACAATTTTTAAATTCTCTGGAAAAAAAGAAAACATTTCATACAAACATTTACATATAAAAATCAATCTAAGGCGATGTAATCAAGACTTAAAACAATTTGCTAAAAAAAAAAAAAATGCAGTAACACACGATAATGAAGTTTTTGAAAGGAATAGTTTTGAAAAATACAATTGCAAATAAGTGTATAGGAGAATGTTTTTCTAAGTGGTTTAGAGAAAATGCTTATGAAACTTAAGTGTGATGAGGTTCCTTTTTATGATTGAAAGAATGGTCATCCTGGCTTATTTAACGTGGTAGATACTTTCACCCCTTGTTTTTTTTTAAATTTGCTCCTTGAACACAATCTGAGAACGATGTGAAGTACCTGCAATCTGAGGGGAACATTGTGTACTTTCTTCTAACTAGTGCTGAAACATATGGAAACACACTAGGTTTTCTAATTTTTTCCCATTTTGTCAGAACCTGTTACCAGTTGAGCAATGCTGCTTATAAGTCGAGCATACTTCTCAACCTTGTCAACCAAGTGTCCCACAAAAAACTGTTTCCAATAACTCCAATACAATACATTGATAAAATGAGTGGGGGGAGGAGAAAAAAAAAAACCAAGATGGTCTTTTGAGAACAGTCATATTTTGGCATTAAGAACCAGGTCACAGTACTAAATTTATAAATAACAGTTTATGCTATTTAAAATCCTTTGTGTGGGCCGCAATGTTATTTAGAAGACCAAGCACAAATTTTGAATCACCAATGCAGGTTCTTTGTGATGATTCATCCTCTTTTAAGGGTTTATGCTGAATTTTCTCAATGTGTTTTCTTAAATATTTTCATTTCTAAAACTACTGTTCTACTCTATAAGTAACTCTTCTCTGACTTCAACATGCATCTTTTAAAATACTACTAACTAATGAATATAAATAATATCCAGTCTTTTTCCACTCTGAGGCTAAATTCAGTTGTTCAAGCCTTTTGTTTCAAGGCTAATTCCAGTTATTCAGCTAAATTTAATGTTCTTTTGGCAAAACATTTTTTTTATTCAAAAGCAGAAAATGGTGAACCAAGCAGTTCTTTTTGTACCATTGTCTAGTAGTTCAGCTAATTTATTTTTTCTCTTCTAAGCTGATAAATCAAAGTAAAATGATAGTTATGTCTACAGTCCTTTAAGTATTGCCATCATCAGCATAGCCAACAGGTAATGAAAATATAGGCTCTTTAGTTAAAAAATAGCAGTGACTACTATGAGCTTTGGGTAAGGGAAAGCTTAAATTCAAGAGCTATATTTGGCCCAATATTTATTGATAGAGAAAATAAGTACTGCATGGCAAAATGTGATGCACTTACTATCCAAGCAGACCAGCACAGTGTCCCTTTCAAGTTGTGTAACATGTATAGCATCCATCTGATGACCACCTAGATAGAAATGATTATGTGAATTAGGTAAATAGAGAGTAGTCAAAATGTTATATTAACAATACACACGTTCACTATGAATCACACCAAACTGTTCCAACTAAAATTACTTTATCTGTTAATTATATTAGAAATAACATACTCTCTATTATCATAAAGCTTTTAAAAAACAATCTCAGACTTATAACATATGATTGTACCAAATTAGCATACCATTAAGTCTTTATTTTTTTGTGATTTGGGACAGTACACACCATGAGAAAACTAACAGATGCACTTGTCCTGACATGAAAACAGATGCTGTACTTTTACAATTATAGAAGTAGCTAGCAATTTTTCAGAAAACCACACTGTAGGTTTGTGTTACAAGAATTGCGGTTTGATTGTAGTGAATATTCTGCTTTGCAAACTGTTATACTGGCTCCTTTTGGCTCTAACTATAAGACAGCATGGGACGCAAGATACAAATTTGGCATTTTCTTTATTTCTTTAGTTAGTTATTTGGCTTATTTGCATGATCACTCACAAAAAATAAAAAATTCTGCACCTATATTACTGTATTGTTGTTTACATACATTTAAGAATACCTTTGCTTCAAACCGGACAGTGAAGTAAAGAGAGCATTACACAGATTGCACAAGGAGTTGTTGTGTGGGCATTACTCTGGGCATTGCCCAGAGGGGACTGGGTGGTCTCATGGTCTGGAATCCCTACAGATTTTATTTTTTTCTCCAGCCGTCTGGAGATTTTTTTGTTTTTTCTGTCCCCCCTGGCCATTGAACCTTACTCTTATTCGATGTTAATGTTGATTTATTTTGTTTTATAATTGTGTCTTTCATTTTTCTATTCTTTAATATGTAAAGCACTTTGAGCTACTGTTTGTATGAAAATGTGCTATATAAATAAATGTTGTTGTTGTTGTACACAGAAGTGGTGAAATTAGAGTACTACACTGCAAGAAAATGATTTAGATTTATTAGTCAATATGTAACCCCACTATTAACTAAGAACTAAGCTCTGGGTATTTACTTAAACAATGAGACAGCAGATATAAAAGGCTGAAATGAGGTTTGTGATTGCTGGGGTCACTCTATGACAACATGAGATGCTGGACAATGTTGACAGGATCCGGGTGCCTTATGGATGCTCTCGTGAATCTCTAATGGTGGTGTACAGAACACAGCCCACTGAGATGAAGGCAAGAATATGCACACTGTGGGGAGCTGGGGAGTATCTGAGAATAACATGAGGAGGAGTAGGAGAATATTGCCAAAACTAAAGAATTCTAGTCTGACCAACTCAGCATGTAAACATCCTGATACTCAGATGAAAGATGGAATAGACCACAAGATAAGATGCTCTGGATCACCATCTTTTAATTCCATACCACAGTTCAATATGTATATCCTTGATAATGAAAAGTATATAACAACAGGAACATTTGACAGAATAAATATGCAGACAAATATTCTTTTTTCGGCTGGTGCAAGGCTTCTTATTAGGGTTGAATAACTCATGCTTATTGTTCACATGAAAGGGACTATACAGACTGATGACATCATTTGTAAAACATTTTACTAACAGTAGCAGAAAACAGGTGATATAAACATCTACAATATGTTATTAAGTTATAATTATTTTATATTAGCAGTGATATGTTTTCTACCTTGAAAAATCATTTTTTAAGCAGCTACAGATCTTTATCCTATAAGTTGTAATTAGGCTCCAATGATTTACAAGGTTAACATCACACTCAGTACATATGAAGGCAGCTAAATTCATGTATGGATGAGGTTTAAAGTCTAAAGGAAAAACACTGTTCACTTTCTAGTTTCCTAGAAAAAATTGTTTACCTGAGCCAATCTCTGTAAACCATGATGAGGAAGAATTGAGATTGATGGTCTCAAATCGTACCACTTGTCCAGGCTCACCCCCTCTACTGACTGCTACACATACCATGGGAAATTCCTGTTCAGGAACCACTAGCATCTCAAAGACTTTCAAGGGGTCAGGTAGTGGGAAGTCAAAGTGCTGTAAATGTCAGATAAAGCAAGGAAAAAATAAATCGACATCTCAAATACTAGATTTTATATAGGGGACACAAAGAGAAAATAAACAGAATCCAACAATTAGGGATGTCAGGTATGACAGTGCATTAGTTTCTTTATAAAAAGCAAAAGAAAAAAATGCTGTATAGCCTTATTTATTCAAATTGATAATTAAATTTAATACAATCAAAAAGAAAATAAATGCGTACTAACCTTTATTAACATAAACTTTTGCATGGGTTCATACCACTGAAGGAGGACAATTCCAGACTGCAGAGCTCCACACAGGTACTTGTGTCCTGTGTATGGGTTCCTCACTATTATAAAAAGGACAGTTTCAATAGCCGGATTACACCGCATCTATTATAAGCAATTAAAACATTATTATCCACAGAAGTATAAAACAAATGCAAAATATATTTCTCTGATAATGTCTATGAAAAATAAAAATAAAATATACAGGTAAAATTCTGTTACAATACAGTAAATATCTTTACAACAAAATTTTCATTGCAACAAAGTATTTTTATGGTCCCAACAGTTTCCCCATATGACATGAGTCTATAGGAATCTCATTACTACGAAGTATATTAAGCAGATACTGTCATTACAACAAAGTGCCCAAAAGACCTTGAAATGCCTGAATGAATCATCCACAGAGCAGTTAATTCTGTGGTCATAGCTCAGTTGTGCACAACAATCCCCAAACAGAAACATTGTAAAAAAAAAAATTTCTTCGGACTTTCCTTGTACTGTTGTTTTTTTTTTGCTGTTTTTGGTTTCGGAGGTTTGAGCGATACTTTTTGCTTATTGCTCATCAACATCTGAAAAACATCCATTGGAATTTAACTCATTGTCACCTTCCTATAGAAATGGCAAACACGAAAAAACGATAACAGTTCATATTAGAAAAAAAAAAACTTTACATGTTTTTCAGCTCTTTATTCCGGCAAAAAGAAAAAAGACGTTGCCAGTGAATTCAGAATTTTGCCATTGGCAGTGTCAACTTTCTTGAAAGACCTAGCAAAAAAAGAGGAAAAATCTCGGGTTGCAAATGTATGGAAATTGCTGCATTTGAAGACGCAGAAAAAGCAGTTTTTATGTGGTTCAGTGATGCTCGTTCAAGAAACATTCCTATTAATGAGGCACTCATTCAAGAAAATGTGAGGTTTCTAAACTCTCTTGGGACCTCCCCCGAACGGAACAACATGCTGAAGAGCGTCCCGCATGTCTGTGGAAGACTGTTTATCTGTTGCCAGGGCAATAGCAGCCTCACAGCTCAGTTGCAGCTCGGCACTGAAGCAAACAGAAAAGATCTCAATGGATGATGCAAGGAACAATGTAAATGCGGGGAACAGGATTACTTGGCCACTAACCTGGTCACAACCTTGTCTGACTGCTGTGTCTGTGTAAAGGAGAGTGGCAGATCCCACTACAATAAATAACCGTGCTGTTCCTGTTTCAAGCTGAATAAAGTTCGTTTTGCTAAAGTACTGAGACTCAGCCTCGTGTTGTGGGGTGTAAGACAGGGACTTATAGCGTGACCCCAATCTTTTAGGATTTGTTTCTGTGGCGCTTCAATACAGCGCTGTGAGCCTGTTGTTGCCCTGCCCTGGCAACGGACAAACAATCTTCCACAGACGCGGCTATTGCACTTTGGGACGCACTTCAATGTGACGTTCTCGTGTGGGGAGGGGGTATCCCAAAAGAGTTCACAAACCTCACAATATGAAGAAGAAGAAAAGGATGATTTGGCTTCTGATTGATAACTGTGCTGCCCACAACATGCTTCCGCATTTAGATAATGTTTGCGTTGAATTCCTCCTACCCAATTGCACAGCAGTGCTTCAGCCATTGGGTTTGGGCATCATTCGCACCCTGAAAGTGTATTATCGCAAGGAAATGCTGAGAAAAATTCTCATCAGCATAACTTGTAGACAGCAGAAGATTAAAATTAACATGAAAGAAGCTATTGAAATGATTGCAAATGCCTGGATGCAAGTTAAAGAAAGCACTATAGCAACAAATACAAAATCTCATTATAACGAAATTTCATTACAACGAAATATTTTTTAGGTCCCTGGCAGTTTGTTGTAACGGAATTTTACCTGTATTTGATTGGATAAATAAGGAACCAAAAAATAAATTGCAAAGAAAAGAACAGCATCATAATGTGTACAAGTCAAATAACTTATGTATTATGCATAAGGATTATGAGCAAAGGTTAAAAAGGTTATGAAGAAAGCTAAAAGGTAGAGATATACTGAGGAAAACCTGAAAGACAACCCAAAGAGATTCTTTCAGTAGTCTAGTAGCAAAAGGACAGTCAAGGAGGAAAGAATTGTATTAGAAACGGTAACTGCAAAATAATATACATATTTACACAGTGAAACCGCAAATGCTTTGAATTTTCATTTTGATGTTTTCATACAGTATGTGAAGAAGTTGATAAACTCCCAGCAGCAACAGAGACTATTAAGGAGGTACCCAGTTATGACATACTATGTTTTGGTTGAGGATGACTAATTACCATCATCTCATCCTTATGTCAACAGAAAAATAACTTCTAACCTCGAAGACAAAACAGAAAAAAAAAAGAGTAGTGAATCCAAGTGCAACAATGCCAGAGAGAAGCATGCTTATATCTGAGGTGAGCTGTAGACCGTATGAAGCATCTTACATCAGCACTATAAGCATGGCTTGCTGAATGAAGGAAGTCATCAATAAGCTGCATGCACCAAAAATTGCCAAATAAAAAACTTTTATGAGGATCAGTAGTTTACTATTTTTAGTTGTATATTTCTTTATAAATGATGTACAAAATATCTTAAGGGAAAACAGGCTATTTTAGCTTCAGAATTTTAGTCTTATAATTTGATGGAATGTTTCTGTTAACAAAAGTGTTTGTATATGTTATATAGGAGGAATATTATGCTTCAGTATTTTATGAAGTGTATCAGAGCACAGAGATCTGGAAGCTTTTTGACCGTTAGAAGGATTGTGATAGTAAAAGTAAAATTAGCCTGCGCTGCTGCTTAGAATATACAGTAACTGCCATTATTAATATTACTTTCACACTCATAATAAAAAGAGGTGTTTTATTAAATGTACAGTACATATTTTGTGGCAGGTTGCACATCAGCAGCAAATTACCAACACATTTAAATTACAACCACAAAAGAAAATTCAGAATTAGAAATATGAGCATCTATACTTTGTTGTGTATTGGTCATGCCACAATTATGTAAACAAAGTGAATGAAAACCCACAGAAACAAAGCAGATCACATTATTTCTACCAAAGTAAAATGTTCCACGAACAAAATTAAATAGACAAATGTTACTGGCAAATACTTGTGCTTGAATTCCTATGTTTGCACTCAAAGCAGTTGCTTATGCGGTTTCCTTCACCCACCAAATTTTTAACCTGCTGTTGTATTACATTATGGGTTGTTGTCTAAAATTAAATTTATTTTGGCTGAGAATAATTTTACTGTTTGACTTCTCTTGCTTTCATGAGGCCACTGATCAGGACAAGACCTCATACATATAACTCTATTATTAGAACTTTCAAAGCATCAAGAATTAGCGTTTGTCATGACTATTGGTAGATTTTGCAATGCCCAAACGTAAACTACTGTACACATTCTGTAATCACAGAAGAAAAACACTTTCTGCTTCCCTAAAGGTTCTGTCACATTACTCAAATTTTCCAGTGATTTTTAGTCACAGACTTCATTTACATAACCATAGAAAATCATAGGCAGTTTTGGGACACTTCAGTGATCACCAGTCGTGTAGCCCAATACACCCAACCAGTTTGTGACTAATGTAATGTGCCACCAGCTTTACAGATTTATAAAATATATATCAACAATAAAAAGCAACAAAAAAAGATCTACTCTTAAAAAAGTTCTGGTCTGTGTCCAGATCCTTTCAGAAGTAGCCATCACTGTAAGACTACATGAATGCAATTATCTTTTCCGTTTTACCCAGAGATTAATGTGAAAGAAGTCTTAAATACCTAATCAGCTCAGCATTCCACCTTTATTAGGTTGCCCAACCATACCACAGACAACCATATATGCAGTCGATCATTATTGTTCAGGTTCTTTTAGTTTACTTTTACATTACCAAGTATGATTTTGCATTGATAATGTAACGGGCCAGAAGGCTATGCTAGATAATATTATTCTCATTTTATATTCTTTGAATTTATCGGGAATGCAGTTGAATATGTTCTCCAGAAAGACATTCGTTATAACTGTGTGTTTTTATTCAACACCTGGCTTCAACTATATATACAATTCTGCCTGTGAGTTTGTAATGGGGCAGTGTCATTCATCACCAACGCAGGGTGAGTACAACTTCACATGACTTCAACAGCTATTCATTGACTTCACATTATAAACCCACTTTTTAGACTGTTATACAGCTAGATATAATCCTGTCTAAAACATTAGGGGTATAAGAGAAACAAATTGCATATTTACTTACCAGTGCAACACTTGTGGCATCCTTTTGTGTCTGGGATTTTTGATGTCAAGGCAAACTTTCTGCAAAAAAAAGAAAAAAAAGTATTCAAAAATATTCTTAGTCTCATCTAAGTATAGCATGTAAGGAATACATCAGATGAAGCATACTGACTAATTGTTTAATTTTTTACCAGAGGACAGAAAGATATGGAAGAAGATGATCCATTGTGGCAACCCCTAATGGGAGCAGCCGAAAGAAGAAGAAGAAGATTACTTTTCTTGTTCACAACATATCTAGTGCTGAATCACATCCTCTCATTTAAGTAATACCACTCTGTATTAAGCATTTTATTAAGTGGTTGTGGGTATTTTTTATTTGCTTTTGTGTGCTGTTCCTATTGAAATACACATAAAACAGAGCTACTTTAAGCACCTTTATTGTGTCTGAGTAACAGATGACTAGCTGGCAATCTATTATAGATAAATCTGTTCACCTTAATATTGGGTTGGCACAGTGGTACCTCATAAATCTAGATGTCTGGTTTAAAATTCTGGCCAAGGCATTGTGTGTGTATAGAGTCTGCATGTTCTCCTCCACAAACTCAGATTTTTGTCCCAAAGACAAGTTTGCTAGGTTAACTGGTAACTCTCGTCAGCATAAACGTGCCCTGCGATGAACCAACACCCCATTCACGGTTGGTATTTGCCTTGTGCATGACGTTGCTGGGAAATGCCCTAGCTCCCATGACCCTGCAGTGGACTGAATGGGTTTGATGATGGGTATTAGGATGGAGTATTCTGATTTTCAGCAAATATGGTCATCAGTATAGAATACTTAGGCTAAGTCGGAGTTAATTGTAGTAATTATAATGAGAAGCAAAAATAATCACGAGGTGATAAATGAAAAATCATAAATATTAATGTGATATTATTTTTATCTATCTGTACTGAAAACCTGTTGCCTGAGGATATACACATCTTTGCAGCAGCAAATGAAGAAGCTATTATGCATTATTTGTTCTAGATCTAGGTAAAATGTACAGCTGGATTTAAGAGATAGCACGAAAACATACAGCAAACAGTGCTTCACTTCAATGTTTAAACAACACTAAAAGTACCAATGGTAATATTATCTTTGTTTTTTAATTAGACAAAATACTGTCTCTTCTATTGAAATATTTAAATATATATTTACTGGCAGATAATTATCATAACATAATTTACACACTAGTTCTTAATTAACTGTAAAATAGTACTCAATAGTTTGTATTTTAGCAGGATTGTGTACTAGCCTCATATTAAAACTCATGCAGTTGGCATTTGACAACTGGGGATGAATAAGTCATGAGTATTGCCAGCATAAGCTATAAAAGAAGACTTCAACTCAAATACAACAAAAACATGGTAGTCACATAACTAAATATTTATTTTACATTATACTCAATGCCTACAGTACACAAACACTAATGTTTGCTTACCTTGGTAATATTTTATCAGGAAACCTATGAGTCTGAAGCTGTGCTGCAAGCCCAGGTTTTTTCATCTGTTCAAATAGTCCGATGAGATTGTGTGAATAAAGCTGGAATGTTTTTCCTGAAAAGAATACAATTTGCTTCAGTATATTCAAATTAAATAACAAGGAATAATCTTTAAAATAAATTCAATTTGAACTTAATATTTAATCTGTCTATTTGGTGGGTTAACTGATAAATTCCAGACTGAAGTTCTCAAGTTCAGCCTCAGTGTAAGAGTGTGGCTGCAGGTTTTTTACTCAAACAAATTTAACAAACCAAGGGGTAATGCTTTCTTCTAGTTATCTAATTGTTTAATTGGCTAGTCTTTCCTCACCTCTTAAGATTGATATACAGATACTTTATTAATCCCAAGGGGAAATTCACATACTCCAGCAGCCGCATACTGATAAAAAACAATATTAAAGAGTGCAGGTAAAAACAGACAATAACTTTGTATAATGTTGACGTTTTCCCACTCCCCCCCCGGGTGGAATTGATCAGTCGTATAGTGTTGGGGAGGAACGATCTCCTCAGTCTGTCAGTGGAGCAGGACAGTGACAGCAGTCTGTCGCTGAAGCTGCTCCTCAGTCTGGAAATGATCCTGTTCAGTGGATGCAGTGGATTCTCCATGATTGACAGAAGCCTGCTCAGCACCCGTCACTCTGCCACAGATGTCAAACTGTCCAGATCTGTGCTTACAATGGAGCCTGCCTTCCTCACCAGTTTGTCAAGGCGTGAGGCGTCCTTCTTTATGCTGTCTCCCTAGCACACCACCGCGTAGAAGAGGGCACTCGCCATAACTGTCTGATAGAACATCTGCAGCATCTTATTGCAGATGTTGAAGGACGCCAGTCTTCTAACGAAGTATAGTTGGCTCTGTCCTTTCTTGCACAAAGCATCAGTATTGGCAGTCCAGTCCAATTTATCATCCAGCTGCACTCCCAAGTATTTATAGTTCTGTACCCACTGCACACAGTCACCTCTGATAATCACAGGGTCCGGGGTGGGGACCTGGGTCTCCTAAAATCCACCACCAGGTCCTTGGTTTTGCTGGTGTTCAGGTGTATGTGGTTTGAGTCGCACCATTTAACAAAGTCCTTGATTAGGTTCCTATACTCTTCCTCTTGCCCACTCCTGATGCAGCCCACAATAGCAGTTTTGTCAGCAAACTTTTGCACGTGGCAGGACTCCAAGTTGTATTGGAGGTCCGATGTATATAGGCTGAACAGGACCGGAGAAATTACAGTCCCCTGCAGCGCTCCTGTGTTGCTGACCACAATGTCAGACCTGCAGTTCCCGAGACGCACATACGGAGGTCTGTCTGTAAGATAGTCCACGATCCATGTCACCAGGTATGAATCTACTCCCATCTCTGTCAGCTTGTCCCTAAGGAGCAGAGGTTGGATGGTGTTGAAGGTGCTAGAGAAGTCCAGAAACATAATTCTTACAGCACCACTGCCTCTGTCCAAGTGGGAGAGGAATCTGTGTAGCATATAGATGATGGCATCCTCCGCCCTCACCTTCTCCTGGAATGCGAACTGCAGAGGGTCGAGGGAGTGGCAGACCTGTGGCCTCAGGTGGCGAAGCAGCAGCCGCTCTATGATCTTCATCACTTGTCACGTCAGAGCGACAGGCCGGAAGTCATTCAGCTCACTAGGACATGATATCTTTGGGGCGGGGGTGATGCAAGATGTTTTCCAAAGCCTCGGGACTCTCCCCTGTTCCAGGCTCATGTTGAAGAAGCATTCTTCAAGAAGATGCTTATTTTGCATTCAGAAAAATTTTCCAAAAAAGAAGAACATGGCACACAGTTGAAAGAGCAAGCTGTGAGTAAGCAGCACAATTCTAGGAGGCAATATGTTTAGGCTTGTTGGTGTGGGCAATCTGGAGCTAAACATACTCAAAACTATGGAGAGTAACATTGGTCTTTAGGAGTAACCCACAGTATTACCTTCCTCTCCATACTTAGCAATAATGTGTCAGTTGTGGAAAGCTTCACGTTTCTGGGATAAATAATTATTCAGGTCTTGACAAGGAAGACCAACATAGACTACATCACAGAAAAAGGCAGCAGCGGATGTACTTCCTGTGACAGCTGAGGGGGTTCAATCCACAACAGAAGCTGTTGATTCAGTTCTACATAGCAATCAGAGTCAGTTGTTAGCTCATCTATTACATTGTGGTTTATACCAGCAACTAAACAACACAAGCAAAGGCTACAACGAATAGTCAGGTCTACGAAAAAGATCACTGGCTCCAGACTTCCCACCTTACACATCCAGGCCACAGCTTGTTTGAACTACTTCCATTTACCAGACAGGCCAAAACTAGGCCAAAATAAGCAGATGCAAGAATATTCTTTCCAAAGGCCATCAAGTTCTCAAGTGGTTAATTCCCCCAATATTCTGCAATATTCTTACATATAGTTAATACTTAAACCAGTATTTATTTCAGCATTTCCTGCACTGCCTTTCACTTTGTATGAATATGTTTATATTCTGTGTCTTGTATTTATCTCAGGTGTATTTAATCAATTGTATATATGTCTTGTCATGTGACTATGATGACCTGGAGAGTCATCATAAAACTTAGATAAATATGAGCATACTTTGCTTGATTCTGCCACATATCTGAAAATATGCAATGGCTGAAGCTGGAAGGCCCAATGCAATGTGGAACGACCATATTCAAGGGGCTGTTTTGGGAAATAATCATATGATTTAAGTATACATCTGTTCTGAAACCATTGTGTGTACGTGATTCAGTATGTAGGTTAACACTAGATAAAAAAATACAATTGGAGTACACATTGCATATGAAAAAACTATGATTATGCACCTTCCACTACGTTTTGAATTACGTACAGTCACAATCATGAAGGCCTCACAGCATACCAAGAGCACTGCTGCTATTTTAGACACTCAGCATACTAAGTAGAACATAACTGTTGAAGAACATTTGTTTTCTGGTATAATGTCAACATCCTTTCACTCAGTACATATTAAGAAATGTGCTCAAATCTGGTCTCAAACTTGGACTATCCAGGTTAAATAATAAATAAAAAATAAATTAAATTGGTAAGTAACACCTTGCTGATACAGCTAAAGCTATAAATCGATTTGGAAGAACACCATCAGCTACAGTGGTCCAGGGACTGGAAAACCACCACTGAATTCAGCCTGTTCTTATTAATGAGCACATTTAATTTATATGACATTAAAGTAGTATTCTGTGTTATTCGCTCCTATGTCTGTATTGATTTTAAGCATTTTGGATACAATAAAAGCAGCAACTTTATAGTAAAAGTTTCCTAAAAGCACATTTTTACGAATGAAAAACAGCAAGGCAGTTAAATTATTAGTTCAATTAAATGTAAACCTGACCCAGTAATTTGTGAAACTGTTTAGAACAAAAACCTGTAGCCATAGTAGTTCCCTTCAGGACTAAACTTAGAATCCCTGTTCAAGACTTCTAAATGTTAAAAATATCTAAACAATGAAATAGAAAAAAATGTAATTAAAAATGATTCAACACATACTGAAACCTATCCAGGGAGCTTAATATGTATAAAAAAATTGACATTAAAGTAGAAATACTGTATTTAACTATTCATGTAAGTATTAATACTGCACTGAAAGCTCTATTTAAAATAGCTATTTCTTTTTCAATAATAATTATCAAAATCTAGTTTATATATTTTTTATATTGAAAGAAACCACTTTTCATACAAACATTGTTTTTAATTAATACAGCCAGTCTGAATATATGATTTAAAATGCAATGCTGACAAAAACAAGTTTTCAGCTTCTTAGGGAGGCATTTCAGTACTTTTCAATTACAATGAAGTTCTTTACAGAACACTGATGAGATTTTCAAGGTTTCTGATGTAGTTTAAAAACCTCTCATTGTTTGAAATCAACATTGTGTGATCATTGACAATTAAAGTAAAAAAAACACTTCTACACTGTAGAAAACCTCACATCAAACAAAAGCACATAATCCAAAATAAATTAAATAAAAAGTGACAGGCACAAATGGCAGAATCAGTTTACCTTCTAGCAAAGGTGGATTATAAGGAGACCAGAACAGGAAGCCAGGGCACAACAGGAGACAAGAAGAAATATAAAAATGAAAAAAGCATTAAAGCTGCACAAATCATAAAATCTGTGCTGTGACAGACACACATTGTTACAATACAACAAGCAGAAAAAGGTAGAAACAGAGTCATGACAAGAGTTTTGCACAAAGCATACAAAGTATAAAAAACTTTTAAAGGATGTTTCACATTGACACTATAAAATTACTTTATATATTTTAATGCTCAAAATACACTGAAAGAAAGTAGTATGAATTCGTGGAAAATAATAAATGAATAATGGACTACCAATAGACAAGGACATCCTAAGTCTGCAGGCATTTAAAAAATTATTAATGACAGCATTCAGGTCAAAAATGCATAATCAATCTACCTGAATGTTCTTTTAAGTCTTTGTTAGAAAAACTAATCAATGAAAAAATAAATCATGCATAAATAGAAAGTGCATAAAAAACTTAAATATTAATATTGTGGAAGATTAATCTCTTTTCTAAAGGTTTAGTGCTAAATGACTACCCACTAAACACCCAGATGATAAACTAGTACCATGTTAAGCATCTTAAAATCCATTCTGTTCTATATTTGGCAATATCTGACCATTGTAATATATATACATTACTATTTACTCTTATCATATCTCTCACTAAAAGATTAACACATACACTTGCCTAAAAACTAAATACCAACAAGAAACTACTATAGATAGTTTTTTGGATTTGTAAGATTAAACTTTTTGATCAAAATGTAAAGTAGTATGTTTTGGCCATACTTGATAATGAAAACCAGAATGATGGTAGTAGCATCATGTTATGGGAATGCTTTTTAGAAGAAGGGTCTCTGGTAATCATGTCTAGAATCATGGGATGCACATCAGGGTGAGGATCAACACTGCAGAAGGTTATAAATATGAAAGTAGATGTCTTTAAATGGCCTAGTTAGAAAATTTTGATTAGATTAGTGTGAGGAGTCTGTTTGTTACTGTTCATCAACTAGTTCACGCAGCTATGGAAATTTTTCAGAAAAAAATAGGAACTACTCAGCCATTTTAATATGCAAAACCTATAAATAGAAAACATTGACGCGGGTGGTGAATCGGAAGTGGATTACACACCGTGAAATGCATGCTTTAAACAAGAAACTGTTACATTATACACACCTGATAAGGACATTAAATTGTTGTTTATAACATAAAGCCAGGTACACCGCCTTGGAAACAGCTGTTGGAAGCAAGGGAAAGAAAAAATATTAATGGAAACATGATAAGTCAGGATATATATGACAATTTTGATTTCTATAATTTAAAGTCCACCATGATTTATAATTATGTGTGGTGGGAAAAAACACATTTAAGAATGAAGAGAGTCAACCTGAAGAGAGCTAAAAGAGCAAGCTATGCATTTAATAATGAGACACACTAATAAGGCATTGCTTCATGTTGTTCGAATGCTGTGATGATCTATAGCTGCAGGACAAAATGATTAATCCCCATGATGAAAAAAATGCAGGTTTCTTCTCTAACTGCAAATATAATTTGTTTTATACTTTGTAAGCTGGTGTTGCATGTTTCCCACAGTCAACAGGTTTTTAATTACAAAGTCTCTTTATTAACATGAAACTGTGGGACAGACTGACATAACCCATTTTCCTATGCTCTGGTACAAAATTCCTTTACTTAAAAAGTAGCTGCATGACACTCTTCATTTCAGAATGTAGCCACTGTGCCTTACCTGATAAAATGATCAATCAAAGCTCAAGGGACACCCTAGAGAAATCTTCTTGTGTTAGTAGATCAAACAGCGAGCCTTAATTCTATGACTGGCAACCTTGATGAACACAACTTTGTACCAATTATCAACCAAGAGGATGATCTTATTTGCACTTAAGAAACCAGTGGCAAAATGTCTAATCCTTCTGTTAAAAATCACTGCACACCCCAAATCTGAGCTCATTTTTGATGCTCACTGCTCAGCCTGTATCTATCTTCTGCTCACTACAGGAGGTATACTGGGCCAAGTGTGTGACTGCAAGAAAGGTTGGAGTGACAACTGAGGGCTAAACTATAAGAATGGAAGACTAGTCTGTATTGGAGGTAGATGACAGTGCCATTACTCCAAACCAAGAGAGAGACGGTATGTAAAAGTCATGCATTCATCTTGCAAATGATGGGAGCTGACTAATTACCAGCTGCCCAGCAGGCTTAACTTTGTATGTAAAAACCTCATTGAGAAAACTGCAGCACTGCCTACAACCAGAAGGTGGGACCAAGGTGAATTAGAAAAATGAGAAGAACGCCTGAACAAAGGAAAAAAGTGCACTGACGACCCTTCCACGTGTGCGGAGACAGTCACCAAGGAAAGGAACAAAGCATTGCCTACACCAAACCTTAATTATATCTACTTTAATTCTGAGAACTAATAATTATAACTTAATAGGATAAAGCTAGCAAATGTATTATGGTACTGGAATCATTGTAAGTGAAAAATATTCATTTTTCTGAAGGAAGTCTTCAACTGTTAGTATTTTTCTTCCTAAATCCACTAGGAAAGTTCACAATACTATAAACAAATTCAAAGCACGCACTTTGATATTACTTAACCTTGAAAAGTGAATTGTATTATAGTCTTTTGCACTTCATATTTTTCTTTTTGATATTTTTCTTGCCTGTAATACTCCACATTCTGAATGAAAACTGCACATGAAAGCAGCACAGAAAAATGTATTGTAGCTCTTCCATTATCACACTTTTAACTATTATTATACATTAGCTTTATCCACTGCAAATTTTAACTTGTACTGCTAAAATAATTCAGCCTTTCAAAACACTAAATATTACATTTTCTTGTCTTTTTTTATATATACAGTACAATCCTTCTTAACTGGCCTCGCATTAACAGGCCTGTTAAAATAAAATAAAATAAAAAAAATGTTTTTTTAATCCTGAGTTCTTCTTTATATTATATGTATGCACTTCTTCTTTCCTGGAAGGTGAGAGGTATTTTAAAACCAGCAAACAACAAAAAAAAAAGTGTTCAAATTAAATAAAATGCAGTGTATCAAAAGATTTCTTTAAATAAATAATTCATTAAATGAGTGAATTAGTGGAGGTTCAAATCCATTAGTAAAAAAACAAGTCCTTTAAAAATAATGCAAATGAGGTTAAAACAATGGCTGGAAGCAGTCTCTTAAAATCCAAAGCACGGTGCCGCCTTCTTTCTACCTCTGCTTCTCCCATCGGGCTTCGCAACAGGGGAGTTTCCCTACCTGCAGGTGCAGCTGCCTTCCACACTGGTCCAGTAGCCCTCTGATCCCTGGCTACATCGGGCTCTATCCGGACCGAAACTTGGGTTCTTTCCCCAGTGGCCAGGGTACTTACGCTGGGGCTAAACCAGCCCAAAGCCTCCACAACTGCCGCTGCCTTTCCACGGCCAGTCGTCTTCAATACCGGTCACTCTAGCTCCATGATCGCTCAGCTAGAGTGACCTCTTTCTTCAGCCCCACCGAGTGTCGACCAAACACTCCTCTGCAGGGGTTCACCTCCCAGCTGCCTGCCTTTGCTCCATCGAATCTGCTCTCTTTCGCTCACTCTCCTGCACCGGCTTTCCTCTACCTGCTTCCTTCTCCATTAACCTCCCGTTCTTTCCTTTTCTCCTCCAGCTGCCTTGCGCTTCTATTTATCACGGGGACGTGGATCAGATGTGGCAATTACCAGTTCCCAGGAACAATTACGGATGCAGACAACTCCTCACCTGTGCACTTAAGCTAGGATCGCCCGCATCACAAATTCCCCAGGAACCGATCAGCCACACATACCACGGGCCCTCACTAAGCTGTGAGTGTGGCGATTATTTATTTAAAAAGTGGCCTTTTTGACTTGAGCAGTGATCCCGCTACACCACACTGTCCAGTCGTTGTGCGAGAAAAAAACCTGTGTCCAAAATCGTGGATGAAGCCTTGTGGATATGGTTTCTTCAGGAACGTCGAAGAGGTACAGTACATACTTTAGAAATATTTTTCTACATGAAAATAAGTATGCATCGTATTAACCGGCCATGGGTCCAGTCCCGAGGTGGCCGGTTAAGAGGGATTGTACTGTATATCAATTTGCTACACACCTGACATGTTTGAGTACCTGGGTAAGCAGTGGTGGGTTTTAGCCTGGGTTGAGTTGCTAGTGTGAAAGATGCTTGGGCACTGCTTTCTTCTATAAATAATCAAAACTTGAGTTAGTCCATTTTCCTTCTTACCTGCTCCATTGTGGCCTCATGTAACTCATTCAGGTTCAATGTGTAAATTCCCTCTTCTGTTCCAAAGATCAGGTACTGATCTAAATACACAAAATTATAGGTACATTTCTTGTTAGTAATGAAAATCACACAATAAATAGATAGATAGATAGATAGATAGATAGATAGATAGATAGATAGATAGATAGATAGATAGATAGATAGATAGATAGATAGATAGATAGATAGATAGATAGATAGATAGATAGATAGATAGATAGATAGATAGATAGATAGATAGATAGATATTATTCCTTACTGAAAATATGTTGAAGGCAAATTATTGCCGAATCCTCTGTAAACTGAAATGAAGTTGTTTCAAGAGAGTAAATAAACTGTCTAAAATTAAATAAAAAATAAAACAACACAGGCATAATGCTTTTCTGTGATGGAATAAAAAGTGTGATGGGTAAGAAGACTGTTTTCCAGTACACTAAATCATAGATTCTTTGGAAGCCTACTATATGTTTTGACTGCAGTAGACCTACCATAGACCAATGTCCATCCATCCATCCATTTTCTAACCCGCTGAATCCGAACACAGGGTCACGGGGGTCTGCTGGAGCCAATCCCAGCCAACACAGGGCACAAGGCAGGAACCAATCCTGGGCAGGGTGCCAACCCACTGCAGGACACACACAAACACACCCACACACCAAGCACACACTAGGGCCAATTTAGAATTGCCAATCCACCTAACCTGCATGTCTTTGGATTGTGGGAGGAAACCGGAGCACCCGGAGGAAACCCACGCAGACACGAGGAGAACATGCAAACTCCACGCATAGAACAATGTTTACAATGCAATTTGTTTTCAATGTTTGATTCTTTCTTACATGCATTTTTCTTACAGTATCTGCATTTTATTCTTTAATCAAAAAGCATTTCAGAAAATTAAAAAGCAAAATCAATATTTCACCTTAAAAACATTCATTCTTAAGTTGGAATAAAAACTGTACAGCAATTTCTTAGCTCTGTCAGGACTTTAAAAACTACTAGTCAGAAAATATTAGTGTTAACTTGGTACTCTAATTTTATTTTGAAACTAGAGATGAGAGTGGGAAAATAAACTTAGCACCTAGTAATATTTGCAAGCCACTGTACTGAGCAACAATAAAAGCCTCAGACACACAAGCACTTACTGTTTCCAGAAGTACATATCAACTAACTGTAATACTCAGTTATTACTATTATCTTTTTTAATTTGTTAAAGATGTAGCCTGGTGAGTGCGGAGATTATGTTATTGATACCATAAAGGGTTTCTTTAACATGAGATTGTAAGGGTCTACATTTAGAGTTTGATTTCCTTTTTGGACAAAAAGATAATTTTGTACATACAGTATATTCTGTAGCTCTCTTTTGTCTAAAAAATTCTTAAACATTTGCAGGATTATAATATAAAGAGAAGAATGACCAGCATATTATATACTGCCTTGTCAGTCCATGTCAAAAGTCCAGAGTTTCTCAACTTGGGTTCATTTTTCAAAATCAGTATTTAGAAGAAGAAAAACAAAGATGTAAGAATTCCTGCTGTTCAATCTGGCTGCCCAAATTTGATTTCTGGTAGGAGAGACAGGTACATTGTTTCGCCTTTGCTCTGCATAATACCTTATACTCATTTTCAGCAGGTGGTATTGTGTACAGCCTAATGTTCTGGATTTAAAACCCCAGGGTTGCTGGCTCAGAATCACTTAACCTGTCTGTTTGATAAAAGCATGTGCTAAGGAAATAATTACAAATTTAACTGTAAAAAAAATATAAGTAAACAGTTGTAACAAATCCTCAACTTGTAAACTGCCTTGGATAAAGGCATCAATCAAATGTACAAAAGAAATAAAAGCAATTACAATAATAATGTAAACAAATTAGTTTTTTTATATTTCCACCACTGGAAATAAATTTGAATCTGATCCAGTAATGAAAAATGTTTAGTATTAATGAAATGAACAACATTTTACACTTTACGTCATTGTAATAATACAAGGTGCCTCACAGATCTCCCTTCGTCTCTTTGTGTTTCTCTACCACATCTCCAAAGATGTGCTTGTTAGATTGATTTCCAATTCCAAATTGGACCTTTGTGACTATAGGTGTGTGCTTAACTGAGCACTGTGATGGATTGATGCCCTGTCCAGGGTTGTTATCTGATTTACCACCAGCACAGTCAGGATAGACTCTGGCCCCTCAACAGTATTAAGTGGGTTAGAAAATGGTATAATACGTTATATTCATCAATACTTAGACAGTGAGTGCATTTTGCATTTAATAGTTTATGAAAAGTAACTTGTTGTTTCAAAGTGTTACACTGTTTTACTAATCAGTAAATTAAAAACAAATTGGCATTTTAAGACCTTCCATTAATAAACAAACCACTCCCCAGCTGTTTCACTTTTTTTTCCTTTGGAAGACAGGTGTTATGGTGCTACAAGTAATCATATCATTGCCTTTTTTTAATAACAGAGTATTTAGAAAGGTAGTACTGGCTAAGATTTTCATAGAAAAGAAAGTGTTTGTTTTAACCCTCTGGTGTCAGACGTTTTCTGAAATCACTCTCTCTACATGTGATTACATCAATTCATCCCCCACAAAAATGAAATTATTAGTGCACGTTACATGGGGTTATGATGGTTAAGTTCTTAAAATATCACCTGAACTATAACACTTTTTATTTTTAATATACTGTACAAAAGCTGTCAACCTTGAACATTACCATATTTGTTTTAGCTTTTAGTAAAGTGTCATGTAACTAATGTACATTTGCCATTTTTTATTACCTCCACAAAATTTTCCTTTGATAATTTTGTCACAATTTATGGCTGTGAGAGTGTAGCTCCTACTTTTTCACCTATCGTTTTCCAAACTACCAGAATGCTAATCTGTATGATTTTACTACTTAATGTTTTCAAGTTATAGGTTGGAAAAACAAGATCCTGTATAATGTTTCTCTTTCTGAAATAGTACTGGAGTGCTGTACCATGTTAGTCATTATGGATATAGTGAGATTATTTGCTAACTAGAAAGATTACAATATGCAAGTTTTCAGGGCAACTCAGGTCCCTTCTTCAGGCCTCGAAAGCTTGCATATTGTAATCTTTCTAATTAGCCAATAAAAAGTGTCATTTTGCTTAACTTCTCTTTCTGAAATAGTAAAACCTTTCTTAGAATGAAAGTGTAAGTAAATATGTTGTACTTGCCAGGAGTATATTTTTATATGCATATATACTTATTTCAGGAGAATGTTTTTTAAAAGAAATTTTTGAAGAACTAAACTTAAGAATTTAAAAACAGCTTTCAGTGTCCATTATGTACTGAGTACTGCTGAGTAGTGATTTAAAAATGTATGCTCATGTACACTCAAAGATAAACAGAGTTTTTACTCCTTAATAATACTACATTTGTGCACTGCCTCTAAATGTTTATTATCTATCCTGGAGTGGATAATCTTCAATTTGTGAAAGTGAAGGCTGCTTATATTACATTTTAATTAATTATTTTGCTCAAATGAGACAGCATGAACTGAATTTACAGGACTTTAATTATAGGCATTGCAAACATCGTTTCTTGTACATTCTTTGTGTATTGCATCAGTAATTTTAATGCATCTATTTCAGTTGCTTTATAACAGAAGCTGTTTTAAATAGTTTATAGCCTTGTAATGGAAAAATACCATGGACACAGCAGGGCTACAATCTGTTTAAATTAGTTTATAACCTGGGAAAGGAAAGAAGTATAAGGTGCATAAAAAGGTAAAAGGCTTTGAGTAAGGTCATTTTTCACAAGGATAAGCTAGCCAATCAAGTGTGTATAATGTCACATGTCCTGAAACCCCACATGTCCATTTTAACATAAATATGGCTCATTTGAGGTACAATAGAGGTAAACAACAGAAGGATAATAAGATGAAGCAATGTTACAGATTGAGTCATGTGTGACCATTTCATCCAAACATCGGAGAACATCCACCCATTGATATTTCTGATTTTCAGTAAGTTTTCTAGGACTGTCTTGCAAATATATATCTGGTCCACAAGGCTTATTCTCACCTGGACAAAACTGGAAGCACTGTGAGAATTATGTTTTTTGATTTCTCCAGTGCTTTGATACCAGCCAGCTTTCTTTGTATTTCTGGGGGGTGAACCTGTGGTGCCCTGGATAATGGACTATCTGTCAGGCCGACCACAGTTTGTGAGACACAAGGAATGTGTTTCTGATATGGATGTGAGCAATACTTGAGCACCACAAGGAACAGTCCTGACTCCTTATCTCTTCACTCTGCACACCTCCGACTACAAATACAACAACAGGTCATGTTACTTGTAGATATTCAGCTGAGGATATGGGTTATGGGACTTATGGGTTGTATTGATAAAGGGGATGAGACAGAGGAGAAGAGTCAGGTGGAGAAGTTTGTTTCTTGCTGCAAAGAGAATTGTCTGCATGTTAACATCAGCAAAACCAAGGAACTGGTTATTGACTTTGTTGCACCAAAGATCTTATAACACAGAGTGATTATATAAAAATGGCAGAGTAGACACTTTTTTCCTTAGGAGACTGTGTTTCTTTAATCTGGGAAGTGAATACCCTTCACATCTCCTATAACTCTGGGCAGGTAACATCACTTCAAGAGTGGCCCACTGAATCAATATGCTAATTATAAGGGCAAGCTCAGTTATAGTGTATCCTATATCTGGATCCCCTGGAGCTAGTAGTGATGGAAAGAATTCAAACAAAACAGAGAGCCATTATGGACAATGCTACACATCCTCTCTCTGACACACTAACACTAAGGACTTTCCGCCAATAAATTATTCAGGAGCAGCGTGTCAGGAAACGCTACAAGGGCTCCTTTATACCAACAGCAATATGTCTGCATAATGCATCAATGTGACTGTGACAGCCAAGTCAACATTATTCTTTCTTTGTAATTTTCTTGCTTTATAGTCATTCTGGTGTGTTTTCAGAGCAAAGTATGTGTGTATATTTATTTATTTATCTACTTATTTATGTATTTATTAATTAAAGAGCTTCTGTAAAAAGCTAAAATTCCCCCTAGGTACAAATACATTTTATCTTATCTAGACTTTGCTATCGCTATGCGTAAATGTCTATTTGTGCATGTACATTCAAAGTTGGGAATAGATTAACCTAGTAAATGTACCTGGTACATCTCACAAATGCCATGATAATAAACTATCTACTAGCTGAGGAATGACAATTAGTGTGTCTAACAAATGTCTATTATCTACACTGTACAAGAATATGGGTGGTGTGTCTGCATGAACTTTCCCTTATAAAGCACATCAAGACCATGATTTCTCTAAGAGAGCTATTTAAAATAAATATGAATACATTTTGGTTATCATTAAATAGTGGAATGTTTCCAATGGTGGTTTCTCCCGTAGCACTGGTATTTGTTCAAAATCAGAATTATTTTTGAAAGTTTACCTTTAGTATCAGGGTGAATCCATGATGTTGCACAGTTAATTTTCAGAGGACAGCCATCAAACACTTTTGAAAAACAAGCACCCATCTAAAACAAAAATCTTCCAATTAGTGTAACCCCATTACAAGTATGTTTACTTTAATGTAAACTTAAGACAGTTTGTAGAATTTAAGTACAGTACTGCAAAAAATTATTACTCACTTTCAAAGACATTTTAAGGCATACTTACAAGAACTTTAGGTGTTGGTGGAAGACCATTGACAGATGGCTTCTATGGTGGAAAATAAAAACTGTTTTAACATTCCAAACGTCTCCTTCATAAATAAATATAGCATTGAAGTATAACACACCACTAGCATACAGTATATGTCAAAATAAACAGAAACTTACTGGATAGTCTCTTTTCTCTTTTTTCTGTGGACTCAATGAGGGCTGCACAGAACATTCACCATTTACATTCATGTCACTATCCTCATTACCTGGAAAAGAAAATTCCCTTAATATTTAAAAATGCAATAATATCTCATATCTTGCCATTTTATTTTATTTTTATTATTTTTTTACTGCCATTTTAAAACTGATCATTTTTCATGTTATTGATAATTCCTCTGTCTCCCCTTCCCCACAGGTTAAGAGTCTCGGTGTCATCCTTGACAGTACTTTATCCTTTCAGTCCCACATCAATAACATCTCCCGGTCTGCATATTTCCACTTGCGTAACATTAATTGTATTCACCCCTCCCTCACTTCCCACACCACTGCTATCCTTGTTTATAGCCTTATCACTTCTCGTCTGGATTATTGCAATTCCCTTTTCTTTGGTCTTTCTCGCAAATCTCTTTATAAGCTTAAACTGGTCCAGAATTCAGCGGCCCGTATCATTACTAGAACCCCCTCTATTCACCATATCACTCCCATTTTGCGGCAGCTTCACTGGTTTCCAGTTCAGTTTAAAATTCAATCAAAAATTCTCCTACTAACTTTTAAGGCTATCCACAACCTTGCACCTCCATATCTGTCTGACCTCCTCCATGTTGCCATTCCCTCCCGTACCCTGAGATCCTCTTCATCCATCCACTTGACTGTCCCCTTCGTCCGTCTTATCACTATGGGGAGCAAGGTATTTAGTTGCTCTGCTCCCCAGCTCTGGAACTCACTACCATCTGAGCTTAGAAATATTAAATCATTTTCACTTCTCAAATCTAAACTTAAAACTCATTTGTTTAAGACTGCTTTTTCTCTTTGATTACAATTGCTCTGTCTGACTTTAATTTTTGTATTTTACTTTTGTTTATAATCTGTATTTTATCTATTGTTCTGTGTCCTTGAGTGTTTAGAAAAGCGCCTACAAATAAATAAAATGTATTATTAGTATTATTATTATTTATGTATTAATCTAAACACAAAATAAATAAATAAATACATAAATAAATAAATAAATAAAGTTACTTTAAAGATTTCTGGAAGATTAATGTATAAACCAGCTCACTTTATGGTTTTAGCTGCACATTACAATTCCATTTTAAATGAACTGGAACTCAAGGAAACACTGCAGTTAGTTTTTCTATGTGAATTTTTAGCAGTATGGCATCTGGAAAAGAGGCATGATGGAGTAAACAGATGGCGGATGAGGTTTCATGTTGATCCTATACCACCACCATCGTAACTACAAATATAAGTTGGCATAAGAAAATATAGTTTTATCAAAATAATTGCTTACTGCTTAAAATCACCTCGAGCTGTTTGTGTTTTAACACTTTTTTTGCTTATACTGTAGAACATGAATTGATAGCAGATTATTAATTTACTAAGCAATATGCATGTCATCTTGAAAAATGCAGAAAATAACTCTGACCTGGCACGTATGATACCTTAATCAAACTGGTATACATATTTACAATATTTCATAAACACCGAACTGAATGAAATTTCTATAGCAAGGCATAATAACTCGGGTATCAGTCACCTGTTTCGAAGGAATGGGACAGCAGACCAGGGCTGCTTACACTTGCAGACAAAATACCTGGAATAGTCTGCTCAACTTGATAGGTGGATATGGGTGTACTCTGCCTCCTCTGTGAAAATGCAGGCCCATTGTCTACAGGTGGTAATCGACGCACTGTTAAACACTTCTCATCCAACATATATTCATCAGAGGTGCTGTAAATGCGAGGCTGAATAAAAAAAAAAAAACACATTAATTTCATTTAACAGCCCACAAACATTGGACTGATCTTTAAATTAGCTTTAATTGCAAAAACAACTAGTCATTCAAAATAAAAAATAAAACATAAAAAAATCAGTAGCGCCTACGTAGTAATAAATTTGAACTGTGTGACAAATAGCATACACACTTGATAAAAAGTTTTCAATATTACATAGTCTTTTTTATTGAGGGCAGCAGTTGTCCACACAACAGCAAATCAACCCATTTCCCTGAATTGAACACTAAATGTTAGACTACCACATAAAACAGAACGAAAATATTGGTTTACTTGGTAATTACATCAATATTTACAATTTTTGAAATTAATTGACTAATTAATAATTAAAAATATCCTCTAATATTTACTTGAACAGTTTTATATTAGTGGTCTTTCTTATGGGGTCCAGTGGATATTAATTCTTTATAGCCAGGAGACAGGTGTCTGACGAAACAACAAAGTTGTGATTACAGTATTACTGTCCATGAGACGTGCCTGAAAACTTGACTTAATTTGTCACACTACAGAGAAAGTGCCCCCAGAAATAATGAAAGTTGCCTTTGCCACTTTCAGCAAATACAAGAAGTGGCAGCAAGCTGAACTGCCGTCTTTATACCACTAATACTTATTTTGTGTACAGCTCACTTCATCTTTTCATTTTCTGACTCTTGGATTCAGAACACACTTCCTCTTAAATATTTTTAATTTGCATTTTTGTTCTCATTTTGTGATTTATTTACTAATAAAAACATAATTGTTTACAGTTTTTGCCTCATTTAGATGATCTTCGATATAAGGGGTTTATATTTAAGTGTTCTATTGCTACTGCTACATGAACTGTGTACGTAAATGCAATATCTGAAGAAAACATACAAACATAGAAGAAATTTACTACTTTAACTTATGCAATTCTTTTGTCATGAATAACTAAAGGGCAAAAACAAACAGTAATAAAAGCATAGGATGTCAATTTCCATTTTTTACCTTTGGAGGAAGGGGAGGGGGATCCGCTCGCTTCATTGTTGACCTATAAAGATTTTTTAAAAGTTAAAATAAATAAATAATCTCTCTTATTTTTTGTTATACTGAGGCAAACTTACAAATTGACATCTTCAAAACCGTCTTCTGTGCGGCCTAGGAGTCCCCTAAAAAGTAAAAAATAAATAGATAAATTTACACAATGCTGAATTCTCTGTGTCTCAAACAGCTTAAATATGAATGAAAAAATACATTGGTTTCAATTCACTTTTAAATTTTTAATATGCTACCTTCAATTTATTGTCAATGTACTATCCTGAATGTGCTTCCCTTTTAGTTTGTTTTGATTTCTATAAACTACAAGAATACTGTTCTGTTACAGTAATTTCATCAGTGACATTGAGAATTTTTAAGTCCTGACTTCCTTAGCTTGTATGGCATTTCTTTAGTCCAGGTATTGTCTTGGTTGCTCTGCTCTACTTCTAAAAATGCTGTCTGTTTTTTATAGTATAGTAAGTATATAAGGATAACTTGGTAGAAAATAATGCTTAATTATAACCTAATTATAGTTGGCAGAAACAAAGTAGTGCAACTTAGTACTGTTTAAACTCTCGCAATCACACTACAATTCTTGACTCAAATAGACTCTTGTTACTTGTGTTACACATACAGTATGTTTATAAGCAAATAATATACTTATAAATGTTATAAATAGCCTGAAGAGCAGTCTATTTCACATACTGTTCGAGGAGGCATGTGTGGCTACTAGATCTGTACATCATATGCACACTGTTTTCATGCAGGTACAGGCAGTGTGAATTTCCTCATACTACTGGATCTATACTGGAGATGTTTTTTATTTTACAACATAATGTGACAGGTCATTGTACGTAGTGACTGCACAGAAGTAGACTGTGTTTTTAGTAAGAAATAAAGATTTTAAGTTTTACTTTAAAAGATAACAACTTTTCAGTTTTACAACACTTTTAAAAAGTGTAAAGTAATTAACCAAGTGAACTGAACCTTTTTTTAATATTTTTGTTGTCTGTAATGTACAACCTCCTGATCAAAGAGTTTTCAAGGAATTAGATTTACAGAGGGATAAAAAAAGTCCATTCATCCATCCATCCCCCAACCCGCTATATCCTAACTACAGGGTCATGGGGGTCTGCTAGAGCCAATCCCAGCCAACACAGGGCACAAGGCAGGAAACGAACCCCGGGCAGGGTACCAGCCCACCAAAGGGAGCATCCACACAAACCCACACAGCAAGCACACACTAGTGACAATTTAGAATCGCCAATGCACTTAACTTGCATGTCTTTGGACTGTGGGAGAAAACCGGAGCACCTGGAGGAAACCCACGCACACACGGGGAGAACATGCAAACTCCATACAGGGAGGACCCGGGAAGTGAACCCGGTTCTCCTAACTACGAGGCAACAGCGCTACCCACTGTGCCACCATGCTGCCCATCTTTGATATCAAATCAAATAAAAATGCTATAACCATCATGTGCCATAAAATGTAGCAATGTATTCTGACATGCATTACAATTTTGTCATCTCTGCACAGCTTCTAAAAAAGCTAGCTTTTTTTATAGTATAGTGAACCACTGACTTGGGGAGAAGGTCATGCTGTAGCATTAGGAATGAGGCGTTGTCTAAACGTGGGCTGGATTAAAGATTTAACTATAATTCATAGATTTTACACATTTCAGTCTTGCCATTTTCTACGCTAGACGTGACCTGGATGCAAACAAAAATCATACATTTATGTAGCTTAATATACTCGACAGTCATCATTATAACTACCTAACAACCTTAATCTTAGCCACAGCATAACCAGGCGTATCACCATCATGGATGCTCTGGCCTGACAACTGTCACTATTAGCATGTTGACATTTGTGGAATACATTTAACTCGACCCATGTTTAAGTTCACCCCATTCCGTAAGCTGCAGCGGTGGGTACTGAAAAATGGAGGCATCATGATGCAATGTAACACATTACTTTAACCGAATTACAGTTCCATAAACTAGTGCAAAGTGGTACTGTTTAAATCTCTCCTAATTCGACACATCTCTTTAATTCTCCTGCAATAATGGAGTAGTCCATGTAAAAAGTAAGTTAATCTTTAGATTAATTGTTAGTGAATGTGGATAGTTAATCACTAAATGTAAATGTTTTCTTTTTGATTGCAACATGCCTTTTTGATAGTGTAAAAAGAACAAAGATGGGAGTGACAAAGGAGTTTTTATTGTGTAGGGAGCTCGCTCCACCCAATCAATAAGTGCTCACATCTGCTGGCCACTACACTAGCAATAACTTCATCCTTTATCGACTTCATGTTTGCAGACGTTCAAGTGCTTTATTTTTAATTAAGATTTGTTTTTAATTAAAAATTCTTTCTGTGAACTCAAAGCTCTACTTGCTGGTCCATATGTTTGAAATGTTAGATAGAAACAAGATTAAGTCATTTGCATGTAGTTAAACAAGTAATTTTTCATTTATTAAGATTGAGTAATCTCTAAAGTTAACATTATAGATTAAGTAGCATTATTGCATTGGGTGTTACCCCAAAGAGAGCTGTTAAAATGTTGTGGATTATTTTGAATCCAACAATGTTAAATGCATAAGTAAATATTTTATTCCATTAACTTCTGAGCATGGAATGTTTCCAAAACATGTGATCCAGTAAAGAAGGCGCCGGACAACGTTGCTCACAAAGTCTGACTTGAGAAAAGTTGTATATGATTTAAAAACATTGAGTTATGAGCAGATTGTCTGGGGCTGACTTTCATTCAATGTCTGAAAATCTAAATGAAAAGCTTGTTCCCAGTCTCTTACTACATAGACGAACACTCTTTTGAAAATACTGGTGTAAAGTTTGAAGACATAATATCTATGGTTTATCATAACTTACAAGTAACATTTCTCAAGTAAATAATTAGGAAAGGTCAGGATACTTGACCATTTCCTTTCTAACGCATGTGTAGGAAAGAGATGTTTCAAAGGAAAAATTGATTTGAGTTGTTCAAAGCATCAAAATGAATGTATTTCATATCTTAAATATTATGCAATTTTTGTATTTGTTAAATGTAAATGTGCAACTTTCTTATAATGGTGCAACAGACAGTAACATTTCATCTTAAGTTTCACCTGACCTGGCATCATATTCTAAGTGATACTTTAAAATTGTGTTCTCTAACTTTGAACTTTGACACTCAAATGCATTTTAGGTATTTGTATTTTTTGAAGTTTTTCGGGGAATGACATCAGCTAAGTAAACAAAAATGAGGATGAAACACTAACTGATCATTATAATACATTGGAGTACATTTAGTGGTTTGAGACTGACAATGATTCAGTTAATACAGTATAAAAGAGAGATGTGCATGATGTCTTACAGGCTCTGGCAGTATGAATGGAAGCAAGAAATATTTATTAGCTATTGTATTGTATGTGTTGATGTGACGCAGATCATTAATATTGGTCTATCAGACCATTTTCTGTTACTATTTAACATAGAAATAATGACAGAAAATATTCATGAGAAGCATATTGTTAAAAAACGCTTCTTTGATTCATCAGCAGCTTCAAAATTTACAAACATTTTTAAGCAACCAGTCGATTTGTAGTGCTTACTACAATAGTAAGAATAATGTTAATAGTAAGGTGGAAAATTTTAATATTAAGGTGAGAGCTGCTGCTGACATAGTCGCACCTGAAAAGATAGTTAAAAAAATCTTCTAGTACTGTAATACCGTGGAAGACCCAAAGAGTGTCTGATCTTAAGAGAACATGCCGGAGAGCTGAGCATAAATGGAGAAAAACTAAACTGACTGTCCATTATGAAATATTGAAGGTTAAAATAACAGAATACAACATAGTCCGTCTTGAGAGGTGCTGTTATTTCTCTAGAATTATAAATAACAATGCTAGTAATCCCAGAGTCTTATTCACTACAATTGATCGTGTGCTAAATCCAGGTCACTCAATGGAATGCCTCCAAAATTCTTCCAGTGAAACTTGTGAGGCTTTTGCTGTATTTTTTAATCAAAAAATTAATGATATTAGAAATAATATAGTACAACTCCCCAATATTGAACCACTTAAACCCTGGTACTCTATTTTACACAAATTAAATTCTTTCACCAGGATAGATTTACATAATTTGTATAAAATAATTTCTTAACTGAGACCCTCCACCTGCATCCTCGACCCAATACCAACAAGTTTTTTCAAAGTAGTATCGGGCGTGCTAATTGATAGTATTCTTGGCATAGTAAACTCGTCATTAGATAGGGGGGTCTTCCCAGGCTGTCTTAAGACTGCTGTAGTTAAACCTCTGCTCAAGAAAAATAATCCTGACTCCTCTGCTTTTGAAAATTCTAACCCGCCTTTCTTAAGTAAAATTCTAGAGAAGGCAGTCATTATGCAGCTTAATGACCACCTCAACATGCTATTCTTGATAAGTTTCAGTCAGGTTTCAGAACAAATCACAGTACAGAAACTCCCCTCATTAAAGTAGTAAATGACTTGCGGGTAAAATGCAGACAGAGGCCGTTTATCTGTTCTCATCCTCTTGGATCAGAGTACCGCATTTGATACTATTGATCACAATATTCTTAGACATTGCCTTAGTCAATGGGTGGGCCTCTCTGGCAGTGTCTTAAATTGGTTTGAATCCTACCTGGCAGGTAGAAAATTCTTTATAAACTGTGGTAATTATACTTTAAAGACGCATGCTATTCTATATGGTGTTCCACAAGGCTCTATCCTGGGTCCACTGCTCTTTTTGATTTACATGCTTCCGTTAGGTCAGATTGTCTTGGGGCATAACGTGAGCTACCATAGCTATGCTGAAGACACACAGCTGTATTTATCAGTAGCACCTGAAGACCCCAAACTCTCTTGATTCACTGACACAATGTCTTACTTGTGTTTCTGAATGGATGGGTAGTAATTTTCTCAAACTAAATAAAGAGAAAACAGTGATTGGCAATAATGGATATAATGAGGTTATTAGAAATAAACTTGAAGCATTAGGGTTATAAGTCAAAACGGAGGTAAGGAATTTAGGGGTAACTGCCGACTCTGACCTGAATTTTAAATCACATATTAGTCAGATTACTAGGACAGCATTTTTCCACTTAAGAAAGTTAGACCCCTTATAACATTGCAAGATGCTGAGAAATTAATCCACGCTTTTGTTTTCAATGGACTAGATTACTGTAACGCTTTCCTCTCAGGACTACCCAAAAAAGACATAAATTGATTGCAGCTAGTGCAGAATGCAGCTGCCCATCAAGATTATATACAGTAAAAGCATACCAATGACAGGACTGAATGAATTAGGGAATTACTGCAGACAAAAGTTAAGATGGGCCAAAACTAATCAGTCAATCTTTATACAACATTTTGTATATCAAATACTACTTAAAAGTTCTACAAGAAAAAGAAGGTACAATTTAAAAATGCATTAGGTGTATACAACAATAAAATGAATGAATGACAAACAGCCCTTTCTGTTTAAACATTCCTTGAAAAATAATATTGTCTTTGCTAAAACAACAGATCAGAGATAAAGATGCAGTGTCTGTGTAAGATGAAAGGCCAACTTAAATGTATTGAGTGAAATGAAGTACACTTGACTAAAATGTTTTACTTTTTTTGGAGGGCATGACAAACTGTCACCAGGCAAGTGATTTCTAGTTCCTATATCTTGTTCATAACAAGTTAAACAAAGATTTAGTTAATTAAAAGAACAAACTAATTTGAAATAGAATTTAAATGATGTTTCACATTTAAATAAACTGATGGAAGACCTCCCTTGCCAAACTAAAAAAAAAAAAATCACCATTGGCATGTCCTATTCTGTAAATGCGGAGACAATGAAAACAAGGGCTATAAGGAATATTTTATAAAACACTTTTTAAAATACTGTAGTACTATATTTTGCTAAATGTCTTCCTGGGTATGGAGCCATACTAATTTAATGGTACACGCAGAGGAAAGAAAAAAAATCCAAACTCTACACAGAGTAGGTATATCTTACCTTTGAGCTGCTAATTCTGCATCTCTAGTAACTGGATCTGCACACCTAAATAATTTAAAATGGTAATTTAGTGGAAATTAATACAATTCAATCTTATGATTCATAAACATATGAACAAATTATGTAACTAGGCAAATTCATATTGAAATCTGTAAGAAATTATGCTAGTTACGAAGAAGATATATGCCAGTCACAAGATCTCCCCACCTATCACATGTGTTTCCCCATCAGGCCTTTGCATCAATTCCCCAAACCATTTAATAATTCTGTTTTCGTCCTCAAAGGCTGCTGACAGTTACCTCTGTCATAGAGCCTGAGTGTCTTATCAGTGTAAGGGTCATCATGATACTGAAGAAATGTGTCCATATGTCTTATATAATACAAACACTTGTACATAACAAAAAACTGGACATTCAAATTGATGAAACAGCATGTAGAATGACCATTCTTATGCATTTAAACAACAAAGCCAGAGCAGCAATGCAGACTTCAAGGAGGGTTGATATACCCTCAATACATAATCAATACATAATATGTGCAATACATAATATGTGCAGACCCAGGTTTTCCCTTTCAATGCTCTCCAAAAATCAACCAGACCATTTGTTAATTATAATTTGAGTAATGCTTTATATAATTTTAATACTACTTACTAATGTTGTGTATTTTAAAAGGAAAGTGAGCATGTGCAAGGATGTTTAAAAATATATCACTTTTCTGACTTTTGTTATTCTTTACACAAAGAGGATATTGTCTTTTCTATTTTACTGCTGAAAAGCAGTAACAAAAGCTTCTAAGTTTTAATTTCTTATTATCATGCCTGGAAAGAGCACCACAGATGTGATGTTTGCTCTGAGGGTGTTGATGAAGAAATATAGAGGAGGCCAAAAGGAGTTGCATTGCGTCTTTGTGGACACAGAGAAAGCATATGACAGAAAGCCTAGAGAGGAGTTGTGGTATTGAATGAGGAAGTTGGGAGTGGCAGAGCAGTAGTAAGAGTGGTATGAGTGAATTGTGACGGTGGTGAGGTCTGTGGTAGGTAGAAGAGGAAGAATGTGTTTAAGGTGGAGGTGGGATTAAATCAGGGATTGGTTCTGATTATTTTCTAAATTGAAAGAGGAGATTAGACAGGTGCCCCCGTGGACTATGATGTTTGTGGATGACTGTGATCTGTAACAAGAGCAGGGAGCAGGTTCAGGAGACCCTAGAGCGTGGAGACATATGCTCTAGAGAGGAAAGGAATGAAGGTCAGATGAATGATGAGGATGCAGGGAGTAGAGCTGGCGAAGGTGGATGATCTTAAATACTTGGGATCGACAGTACAGAGTAAAGGGCAGTGTGGAAAAAAGATGAAGAAGAGTGGGCAGGCAGGGTGGAAAACAGTGTCAGGAGTGATTTGTGACAGATGGGTACCAGCAAGAGTGAAAGGTAAGGTCTAAAAAGATGGTATTGAGACCAGATATGTTATATGGGTTGGAGACGGTGGTACTGATAAAAAGACAGGAGACAAAAATGGAGGTGGAAGAGATAAAGATCTTGAGATTTGCATTTGGTGTAACGAGGATGGACAGGATTAGGAACAAGTACATTAGAGGGTCCACTGAGGTTGGAGACAAAGCCAGAGTGGTGAGGTTGCGTTGGTTTGGACATGTGCAGAGGAGAGATGGGCATATTGGGAGAAAGATGCTAGTGATGGAGCTGCAAGGCAAGAGGAATAGAGGAAGGCCTAAGAGGTGGTCAATGGATGTGTTGAGAGAGGCATGCAGGTGGTGAGTATGACAGAGCACGATGCAAAAGGCAGGAAGATATTGAAACAGATGATCCACTGTTGCAACCCCCAATGGGTGCAGCCGGAAAGAAGAAGTAGAATTTATATAAGCAAATTGAATAACAGTGAGAATTTACTTAGGGGATATTTTATAGAAAAATAAATGAATTAATTGTTTGGTTTAATTTCTTAATCAAAAACGTCACCATTAAAATTTGGAATTTGAAAACTAGAAGCACATTATCAGTCTTGTTAGAAGAATGTAATTCTCAACTTAGAACCTAAACACATACAGTAAATGCGTAAATCCGTAATTCTACAGTGGCAAACTGCAACTGTAACCCATACTATGTAAAATTTGAGTAATACCTTTCTTTGATCAAAGTTTTGATCTAATAAAACAATAACGACTTCTGACACTCATAACTAACAGTTTACATGAATGTGTCACCCAGTATTACATTCACTAGTTTCTGTTGTGAAGGCATTTTACAGATTGAATTGTAGACTGTTTATACCTTTTGATGAAATGAACCTAAGACAATAAACCCAAGTATAGCAACACTAAGTAACACTCTATTTGGCATTATGCTTTGATTCAAACACCATTTGGATGCATTAATAAATCTGTATGCTAAATCTCATGAAAACCAGTAATAATTACAAGCATTTGAGGATCTTTTCAATGGTGCAGGTGTCTCATGATACTTGCACCAGAACTTATGAACAGCCTACAGGAATGCTAAAAGCACTGGAAATTCAGAAGCCATTTACAGAGTGTTTATTTAGGCAAAGAACTGTGATTAAACCAACATTACACACTCTGCACCCTTAAGGAATGACATGAATGAGCAAAATTATGAACAAGCAACCAGAAATTGCTGGAGTATTTCATATATGAAGTGAGTACTACAAAATATTGTCTACTAGCAAAATACCCACGCTTCGCAGTGGAGAAGTAGTGTGTTAAAGAAGTAATGAAAAAGAAAAGGAAACATTTTGAAAATAACGTAACATGATTGTCTATATATATATATATATATATATATATATATATATATATATATATATATATATATATATATATATATATATATATATATATATATACACACATACACATATATACATATCTACATATACACACATACATATACATACACACACATATATACACACAAATACATATATATATATATATATATATACACACACACACACACACACACACACATATATATACAGTCTTTGAGGTGCGAGCAACTGTTGCTGGGGGTGCCAGAATCCATGAAGGAAGAAAAATGAAAACACTATTTGTACAAAATCTTAATTTATTTATCCATTCCTAAATAATTAAATGGACAGGCTATTTCGTATCAGTGCAATACGCTGTTTGTTAAAACGGATGACTCCCGCTCTTACGTGCAAGTCTGCCTGGATATTATGAACTATCGTATCTGTTCAAGCTCTATTTAAATTTTAAATAGAAGGAATTTTTATTTAGTTGACAGAATATTATTCCGGAATAAATCAACTCAAACCTTAAATAACTTATAATATTTTGCTCTCCATAAAAATATATCCTGTCTAAATTATACAAGTTAGAAATAAAGTAAATGTAAAAAGAAGAAACATTCAAATTTCTTTACTCTTATGTAATTTTATATAAAAAATAAACTTAAATTTTAAATATCCCAAAAGATTTTGCTCTCCATAAAAATATATCCTGTCAAAATTATACAAATTCAAATATGAACATGCTGCATAACAAAACATGGAAATCTAAATAAAATTTGTTCTTTTCAGCAATAACAAATCAAATCATTCAGTTGTCATTTTATCAGAGCTGGAAGCCTGGCATCTTTTTTTGGCAACAAGTTCGTTTATGTTTGGTGTGAGGTTCTGTGTTGTGGAGATTCTCAGGATGGACTGCAGGTGCTCATCAGTGAGGCGACTCCTGTGTGCTGTTTTGTTATTCTTCATAACTGAGAAGAGCTTCTCACACAGATATGTGGTACCAAACATACACAAGGTTCGAGCCGCATGTAGACGGAGCTGGAGCATTTGTGTGGGAATGGAGTGAATAAACTGTGCGGGCCGTGTAGTATCGTACTTTGCCTTCAGTGTGCCATTACACTGCAGCTCAATCACCTCCATCTGAATCTGCACAGGTGCAGTTTCCACATCGACGGCAAATGGGTTGAGAAACAACTCAAAATTCTTTTTTTTTTTCTTCTAAGTCACCAAAGCGCCGTGCGAACTCAGTGCGCTCAGTTTATCAGCAAAGTGCGTATTTGGGAACACCGTAGTGCCGACTTGGTTCAACATTACTTGGCAACAGGGAAAGTGGGGCAAGTTGCACTGGTGCATTTGTGTCTCCCATAAAAGTAGCTTGAAATCACTTTGTGATTTTGCACGGGTAAAAACGTCTGCTGAAGTGTCAGATTCTTCTTTAACTCTTCTGCTTTCTGTATCTTGTGCATTGCATTCAGGTCTTTCAGGTTATCTTGATGTTTTGTCTCATAGTGCCGTCTTAGATTAAATTCGGTAATTACAGCCACATTAGCTCCACAAATGAGACACACAGGTTTAAAGGCAATGTCAGTAAACATATACTCAGCCTCCCATCGGTTTTTAAAGGCTCTATGTTCAGAATCACCTTTTCTCTTCAGCATCGTGTGGGCTAGCTTCGCAATAACTTGCAGCATCATAAGCTAGACTTGATTAATGCGGTAAGTGTTCGGCAAGGCAGCTGAAGCGCTGCATTATGGGATCTGTAGTTTGTTTTGTTTGTGAAAACATTGCAGGTGAGCTTCATTCATCTGAGGATTGTTCGATACACAATATGCCACCTTGCAATGTTTTCCATTCCCTGCATACAACTGATGTAGGCTATGCACTTCAAAAAGTATCTGCTTTGCTGTTGAATCAGAAACTTGGCACACTATATGGAACTGCACCATGTATCATAAATTGGGGCAGACATACCAGCTAATGAGCAGTTATTCCTGATGCAAAATTGATACTCTATCACACAGTAAAGGCCAAATACAACTGACAAATTAGGAATCACATTTGAATAGCTGTGGATGTAAGTAAAATAATATAATAGATAATATTCTTATGGAGAAAGATTACACTTGAATTGTCAGAGAAAGACAACGACAGTGACTGGTAAAGTCGTTCGTGGGCCCTTCATAGGCTATGTAAGACGCAAGGACGCAGAAACACACACAGAATGGCTTTTCAGGTTAGCTCTACCACTTCTGACAGCATCATTCTCCTTGAAACATTTCATGTCGCAGCAACAAATAACACATGGTGTGAGGTAGAATTTTAGTTTTTAATGTCTTGTTTCAATTTCCAGGTCAAAACAAATGTTTACTGGCAAGGTGAAAGATAATCAGCTATTGTCAATGGCTGTTTCGGAACCTAGGAAGAAAAAAAAATGATGTAGCGAGAAGTGTTTGTATTGTCTTTTTCATGCAGGTACAAATAAGGGGAGTGAGTAGCTATGCTTTAATTTTTCTGTGACTTACTCATTCACTCAATGTCCTCCAGACAAGAGATGAGAATGAGTAATTCAAATATTTAGTAATGTGTGCTGTGATTCATTTGCACAGATCCAAGTGAACTCACATATCATGGTATTCTAATAATTTGCACATTTAACTGACAGTGTCTTAACCACTCCACCAGTTAACTTCAGAAAACATAACATATATGATCACCGTTCAAAAAGTGCAGTGTGTCACAACTTGATGCTTGCATGCTTATTGGATGATCCTTAAAATATAGCTTACACTTCCACCCCAGGTTTTTGTTTTACTATCACCTGTGCAAATGAAGTAAGTGACACAAATTGAGAAAAACATAACTAGTCTTTAGTACAGCATTTGATTAAATTTAAATATTTTAAAGCAAATGCTGCCAGCTATTAAGTATAAAACACAGAAATTGAGATTTCTTTGAACCGTTTCATTTACATTGTTTTCAGAAACTGTAATATAGCACTGTGACCTTGAATGTGCTGAAATACTGTGAAACATACGGTTGATTGCATTTTCTGAAAACATTCTGTAAAAAATATAAAATAATATCTGAACCGTACTGTAATAGCTGAAATACAACGTTCGTATTAGTTTGCTACAATTGTTTTAAGCATTCAACTTTATTTGGCCAATAGATAGATACAAACAACTTCTGAAATCTGTAAGTACTTATAAATTAAGTGTAACGCAAAACTTGCTGTCTACAACTCAAATAATGCATCAGTGTCTTAGGTATAAATAGTATTTATGGTCTCTTTGAATTTTACCTAAAGGGGTGGAAGGAGCAAGCTACAAAAACTAAAAAAATACTAAAACTAACACCACCACCACAAACATCATCACACAACTATAGTGGAATATGGAAATGTGAAAAAGCAAAAAAAGCCAATAGAGTTACCGTTGAAATAATTCCTCCTCTATGCTTTTGAGAAGGCTCCTTAGAAATTGGGGAAGAGAAAAAGAGACTTTCAAAGTGAATATTTGTTGGTTGCTAAGAAACCCAACCTATAGCAAATCTACATAAGATACAAAATATTCAAAACAATGACCAAGACACAAAACTTATCAGCCAAAATGCTCTTTATCTGACGAGGTATTCACTGTTACTCTGTGGACAAAGTGTGGCCTTGCACACTCACGTAAGATTTTTTCCCCCACTTCACAGCTGATTATACATTGATGGCATCAGTAAAGCTTGGCTTGAGAAAAAGCCTACCATCCATGTACTTCTCTGTTACTGGTTCCAACTCGATTAAGACAGGCTGATAATGGTCTCTGACTGCTACACGAGTACAGAATAGATAGTATTTCTTATGAGTGCTTAATGTGGAATGTAGGGAATCACATGGGTTTTTCTAGGGTAAAGGTAAACAACACTTTAATCATAAGCAAATTAAAAAAAACTGCATTAACAGTAAAAATATATATATACAAAAAACATGTTAGTCTAATTTAAAAGGTAAGGGTTAAACAGGAGGAAATACAAAGTGGAAGGGGTAGTCAGCAGCAGTGGGAAAAGAAATCTGTTTGCAACCATGTTAGTCAAACCATTTGTGATAAAAACAGACTGAAAGGTAAGGACACAACTTGTCTTAGTGCTAAAAATAAGAAAAATGTAAGGTAAAGGCTTAAATTGTTAGTAGAAATATGTACAAATATTTTGCAGAAAGGGCAGCATGGTGGTGCAGTGGTAGCGCTGCTGCTTTGTAGAAAGGAAACCAAAGTTCGCGTCTTGGGTCCTCCCTACATTGAGTTTGCATGTTCTCCATGTGTCTGTGTGGGCTTCCTCCACGTGCTCCTTTTTCCTCCCATGGTCCAAAGACAAACAGGTTATATGGATTAGCAATACTAAACTGGCCCTAGTGTGAGATGGTGTGTTTGCCCTGAGATGGGACTGGCTCCCTATCCAAGGTTTGTTCTTGCCTTGCGCCCTGTACTACCTGATATAGGCTCCAGCAGCCCCCGTCGTTAGAAAATGATTCTGCAGAAGTTGATTTTGAAGACATTTTTTTTCATAAACAAACATACACAACTACAGAAATATACTGTTAATTAATTTACTTAATTTCTCATATTAACTATATATATGGAAGCTTAAAAGCAACCCTGAGTATACCATTATGTAAAATAAAAGTTTCATGAATTGAGCCATGCAGGAGCAATTTCTGTTAACTGCCTAGCATGCAAGCTGAAACACAAAATATGACTACATTAAACACTCTACACCATGGGTGCTTAATGGAGGACTTGAAGGTCAGCAGTTGCTGCAGGTTTTTGCTTTAATCAGTTTCATAATTGGAACCCATTTATTTACTACTAAAGCAATATATTTTTTTTTTTGACTCAGTTTTAGTTAACTTGTTATGATTTAGAACCCTCAATTGCCTATTTTAGTTGTAAAATGCTGCATTATGGTTTTAACTGTTGCATGTTTTCTTAACCAGCTATTGAACAACAAGTTTTATTATCTGCTAGGCCCAACTTGTAATTATAAAACTGATTGGAATAAAAACCTGCACCCACTGTGGACCTCAAGAACCAGAGTTGAGTACCCCCGCTCTATACCATTTAATAATTAAACAATTTCTATTGGAATGGAAGTATCTTTATACGCCAACATAAAGATATTTTTACATTAAAATATTTGCACATATTTGCATATGTTATTACTGACTGTGTTGCTGATATGCCACAATATTTAATCTCTTCTGTTAATTCATTAGTTTAAATATTTAGGGATAAGTTCATTTCTTTGTCAATAATATAGTGTTAGAAAGTCAAAATGTAGCATCAAGGATTTATCTAGAGACACTATTGCAGTAGTAGTTCTAATTTTTTAATGATGATCCTAAATCTGATGATCTTCATCTCCAGGCTGGAGCAGTGGGTGGGCATCACAGGTTTAGCTATCCAATGGTTTAGGTCCTATCTCTCAGATAGAAGTTTTTGTGTCAGCATTTATGTTGCCCTCCCCTGGGAGGTACCACAAGGCTCCATCCTGGGACCTCGTCTGTTCTCCTCGTATCTGCTGCCACTCTGCACTATTTTTCGGAAACACGGTATTTCCTTTCATCTTTATGCAGATGACTGTCAGGTTTATTTCTCTCTCAAGCACCAAGGTCCATGTTCTGTCCAGCCCCTGCTTGATTGCCTTATTGATAGAAGGAGTTGGATGTCATTAAATTTTCTAAATTTTAATGAATACAAGTCATGCTATTTAGACCCAATAGCACCAGCGGGACCCCCCTGCATCGACCTTTCCACTGTGGCTCAATTTGAGAAATCCATGATCACAAATTTAGGTGTAAAAATGGATCCCACTGTAAAACTTGATAGCCATGTGAACGCAGTGGTAAAATCTTGCTTTTTTCAGTTGAGGCGGCTGTCAAAAAATCAAGCCTGTTTAGTCTAAGCGCAACCTTGAAACAGTGATACATGCTTTTATGACATCTCGTCTAGATTACTGCAATGTACTTCTTTTTGGAATTAGCCACGCCTCCATTGCTTGCCTACAGCTGGTGCAAAACGCTGCTGCTCAATTCTTAACTGGCACAAGAAAGCATGAGCATGTTACCCCGATTTTGGCTTCCATTCACTGGCTTCCAATTAGTTTTCGACTCCATTATAAGATCCTTGTATTTATTTTTAAATCTTAATGGTTGTGCCCCACTTTATTTGTCGGAACTGCTGCACCCTTACGTATCATCTTGCACTCTCAGATCAGCAGACCAAATGCTTTTACGTGTTCCTAAGGCACGATGCAAACTCCGAGGTGATCAAGCTTTTTCAGTTGCAGCCCCAAAACTCTGGAACGATTTGCCGTTGCACGTTAGGCAGGCTCCTCCGCTAGCTGTCTATAAATCCTATTTAAAAACACATTTTTACTCTTTGGCTTTTAACCCAGTATGATATGTTGGCTTTCTGTATACTTTTTATTAAGAATCTTTTCAGTTCTTATGTGTTTCTGTTTCATTCACCCTTTGGTTTTGTGTGTCTCATATGTTGTTTTTTTTTATTGTATACCACTTTGGTCAGCCTTGATGTTGGTTTTAAAGAGCTTTATAAATAAATAAATAAATACATTTAGCCATCATTTTCCTTTTGATCAGCTTTTCCTGTAAAGAGTCACAGTTTGATGATGGCAAGAGAACAGCATTCAAAAAGCAAACTTTAGATTTTGAAATGAAATACTCATCTTCCTAGCAAACAACTTACTTCTTTATGATTCCTCCTTCAGAAAATGGGCTCCACTGGGAGGAGAAGTCGCTGTCTTTAGTCACATCCTTTGAAAACAAAATTGATACAGATCCAATTTTTTTCAATTATCAGACATCAGAATTAGAAAATGTTTTGTCAAATTAGAAAATCATGTACTGAAAATTACTGTCACTTCAAAAAAGTAAGGAAAAGCATCAGTTATGAATATTTCTTTATAAAATGTGCAAAGTAAGAAAAATTATAGGCAAACATTGCAAATATTGTTTTGAAAATTTTAATAAATAACCAGACAATTTTATGCTCAACAAGTCCTCATTTGTATGAGACAAGCTAATAGCCACTCTATATCATAATTAAAAAAGATGTACAGTATCTCTAAACAGGTGAAGTAGATCATGGAGTGAACATTGGCACTCATACTGTACCATTTCAGCATGTGCTGCAGTTTCTTTTCTGAGAGGAGGTTCAAACTGCATCTTGTCAACTGTTAGGAAAACAAACATCAGCAATCAAAATTTGAAATGGTGCTCATGATTGAAAGCATTCATTGAGCACTAGATGGCAGCACAGATTAGTTAATCCACATTGAATTTTTAATTTTAAGTTTTAAGGAGAAAGTTGCAAGAAATTTTAAATTGCCTCATAGCTGGAAAAAGGAAAACAACAAAAAATCTATGTTTAATAAACTGAGCAAAGTTTACAGGACTATATAGTATTGACTACTTATATTTATAAATTTGGAAAAATAAAAACATCTGAAGGCTTGAAAAATGATAAAAGCTCTATAAAAATGTGTTTGAATTTCCATATACGAAAGAACAACCCAATAAATACTATTAAACTTTAAAACAAATTTCTTAATAACAGCAAAAATCAAACTTAAAAGTATATATATTGTTTATATTTCTACACAAATCTTTACTAGAAAGCAAATTCTAACTGGTAGATTAATAAAGAAAGAGATACTATTTTGAAAATAATGCTTAACAATACAAAGATCTTTGCCAGCCAAACTGATGATTATTATGAAAATAATAGTTTTAACCGTTTAGAACAGATGAATGCCAAATAAAAAGAAATGGTAACAATTGGGTTATTCTTTATTTTTAATTTAATAAGGGATGGCATATACTGTATTTTGGGGAGAAGACACTTGCCAAGAAGAAAATAATTAATCATTTTGAAAAAAATCTTTGCAATTCTTCCATACAAAACTACTTCAAAAACTCCAAATTTATTGAGTGATTTGTATGACCAATCCATTTCAAAAATTCTATTGGATAGGATAGTTTGATGATGAATGTGCTTCAATATTTTATTCTGCACAATTTAGAAAGTAAAGATTGTTTGGACCAATTTCAACTGATCAAGCGAGAACCTTAAAATTTCTTCTGCTATATTGTAGAACGTGACTAAATTCATAGTTCACACCCTAAAACCTGTCTAATTCCTCAGGCAGAAGAGTAACGCAAGAACCACTATGCATGAAAGCGAGTATAAGGTTATTTTCATTATATACAGTATTACGAGTTTCAGAAAACGTCTAAACACTTGAATTGAATGCTACAGCTTTTCAAAGTCCATTAGACTACTAAAGCATGAGCATGGACAGCCACAGTAAAGTATTTCTGGAAACTGTTGGAGGTTTAATGGTGCTTGTTTAAATCCTGAATTAGTTTAAAGTTTAGCTTGTAATATAATTTTAAAGAATATCCACAGTTGCAATGTTACTGCATGCTAAAGTGTTTATTTCTGTCTGACAATCAGCATTTTGGCCCAATCATGCTTACTGAAGTACTTTGACTCAATGACATTTGTGAGTTTTCAAGCAAGAAATACTTGTTTCTGCTTCTGGCACAACATCTTAATGGAGATCATGTTTTGACTTGACCAAGGCATGGCAAAACAATATTTTTCTTCAGCTTTTCTAATATAGACATGTGTATCTTTTTGACCATTATCATACTAACTGACCCAACTGACTTCAGCTCCAGCCCTGGCTTGTGGATATGGGCAAATTATTTTTCAGATATCTCTGTTGCTAAATCAAATTATTTTTTTTTAATGAAACCAAATCATTCAGACTTAGATGCCGCAATGAATCTCCAAATCATGACACTCTCACTACAATTCAAGACAGCTGCTATGAGGTTTCTAAATAATACTTTGGTTAGTCAAAAATAAAACACAAATAAAAACACAACATTCATATAACATAATATTGTACTCAACTGTTACAAAAACTTTGTGATTAGTCAAGGTGTATTTTAATATAACACAAGACCTTGTGTGCTTTTTAAAAACAGTTTACACAAACCAAATAAATGGAAAATATTTTGTGGTGTCCAAATGCAACTAAGGAAACAAAAACCCTTCCACACCTTTCCTCTTCGCCCTATAATCTTGGCTAATGTGAAAAATTTGTAAAAAATAATCTTGAGAGGATTGTCTCCATTTTAATACAATTACTGAGACATCTGCATAAAGCATTTTATAGAAATGTGGCTGTCTGTAGCAAACAATGACAAACAGGTGCTGGTCATAAAATTAGAATATCATGACAAAGTTGATTTATTTCAATAATTCCATACAAAAAGTGAAACTTGTATATTAGATTCATTCATTACACACAGACTGATGTATTTCAAATGTTTATTTCTTTTAATTTTGATGATTATAACTGACAACTAATGAAAGTCCCAAATTCAGTATCTCGGAAAATTAGAATATCAATTAAGACCAATGCAAAAAAAGATTTTTAGAAATGTTGGCCAACTGAAAGGTATGAACATAAAAAGTAGGAGCATGTACAGCACTCAATATTTAGTTGGGGCTCCTTTGGCCTGGATTACTGCAGCAATGCGGCGTGGCATGGAGTTGATCAGTCTGTGGCACTGCTCAGGTGTTATGAGAGCCCATGTTGCTCTGATAGTGGCCTTCAGCTCTTCTGAATTGTTGGGTCTAGCGTATTGCATCTTCCTCTTCACAATACCCCATAGATTTTCTGTGGGGTTAAGGTCAGGCGAGTTTGCTGGCCAATCAAGAACAGGGATACTATGGTCCTTAAACCAGGTACTGGTAGCTTTGGCACTGTGTGCAGGTGCCAGGTCCTGTTGGAAAATGAAATCTGCATCTCCATAAAGTTCGTCAGCAGCAGGAAGCATAAAGTGCTCTAAAACCTTCTGGTAGACGGCTGTGTTGACCTTGGACCTTAGAAAACACAATGGACCAACACCACCAGATGACATGACACCCCAAACCATCACTGACTGTGGAAACTTTACACTGGGCCTCAAGCAACATGGATTTTGTGCCTCTCCTCTCTTCCTCCAGACTCTGGGACCTTGATTTCCAAAGGAAATGCAAAATTTACTTTCATCAGAGAACATAACTTTGGACCACTCAGCAGCAGTCCAGTCCTTTTTGCCTTTAGCCCAGGCAAAACGCTTCTGACACTGTCTCTTGTTCAAGAGTGGCTTGACACAAGGAATGTGACAGCTGAAACCCATGTCTTGCATACGTCTGTGTGTGGTGGTTCTTGAAGCACTGACTCCAGCTGCAGTCCCCTCTTTGTGAATCTCCCCCACAGTTTTGAATGGGTTTTGTTTCACAATCCTCTCCAGGGTGCGGTTATCCCTATTGCTTGTACACTTTTTTTCTACCACATCTTGTCCTTCCCTTCACCTCTTTATTAATGTGCTTGGACACAGAGCTCTGTGAACAGCCAGCCTCTTTAGCAATGACCTTTTGTGTCTTGCCCTCCTTGTGCAAGGTGTCAATGGTCGTCTTTTGGACAACTCTCAAGTCAGCAGTCTTCCCCATGATTGTGTAGCCTACAGAACTAGACTGAGAGACCATTTAAAGGCTTTTGCAGGTGTTTTGAGTCAATTAGCTGATTAGAGTGTGGCACCAGGTGTCTTCAATATTGAACCTTTTCACAATATTCTAATTTTCCGAGATACTGAATTTGGCACTTTCATTAGTTGTCAGTTATAATCATCAAAATTAAAAGAAATAAACATTTGAAATACATCAGTCTGTGTGCAATGAATGAATCTAATATACAAGTTTCCCTTTTTGAATGGAATTACTGAAATAAATCAACTTTGTCATATATTCTAATTTTATGACCAGCACCTGTAGACTGATGTTTTTGATAACAACCTTACTCTGAACATCTAAGAAGAAAACAATTATGACAACAGAGCGACAGGTAAAGCACTAGTGGGGTGGAGTAGGTTGTGTCTGGTATTTTAATGAATGGGGTAAAGAATTTACTGCAGACAATAAGCTGCTCTTCGCATTCCTAAGACCATTCAACTAGTTGAGTCTCCTTCCACAAATATAACTGCGTACTTGTGTATATGCATTCTTTTTATAACACAGATAATAAAAAATGAGAGGCAATGTTTGTCATCACTCTCACAAGTTGCAAGGTTTATTTTAATAGACAATTACAGGCTTAACTTGCGAGATTACAGTTAACATTACTGCTACAAGCGTTTAACTTTAGTTTATTCAGATTTTTTTTATATTAAGTCATACAGTACACATAATATATACTATATTACTACTATATATTGTATATAGCAATCAAAAATTGTCTTGAAGATGATGAATACACTTAAAACTCACAAAACAGTATAAGCCAATGGGTGCTAGCATGAGGACATAAAAATGGAACAGTACATAGTACTATATATACACAAGAATGGGCAAAAGTGGGTTTACAGCTGAGTGTATGTGAAACGCAGTTTATTCTTGTACTACTATTTATTTATTAATTATATTATTTATTTGTCTTCTTATTATTATTACTATTGAAGTATGCTTGAGAATAGCAAGTAGACTAAAACAATGTGTAAATAATGAAGGTTGTCAATTTCAGCACTTACGAGTGCACTGTGCCATTCTTTTGAGTTAATAAAGCTATTGCAATAATCATAATCTGCATGTCTTTTTCCATACGAACAACTGTAAACCTACTTTTGCCCACATCTGTATATTGCATAACACAAGGACTAAATATATATAAATCCTTAAAAATTTTCAAATACCAGCTTCTTTAAATATGCTTATATACACTTTGTAAAGACTAAAGGCATTTCTTTTTCTTTCTTTCTTTTTTTCTTATCAAAACAGCATCAGCATTACACCTCTGCCTTTAAGTGCAATGAAATCTTTGAGAACTGTCTCATAAAGACATTCATGCCACCCAAAACGCATCACTTTAAATATAGTAAATGAAACAGAAACAGAAGGGAAAGAAATAAGACAATATTGAGAAGTCAGTGGGCTTAACATACTGAAAGCAGTGTTACTGAACACAGCATCACAGCTCTAATACAGTGGATGAATTGAAATACAGTAGGAAAATAAAGTCAAGAATGAACATGTTAATAAAAATTTAACACCAGCACCTTCCATATGTTGCCATAATTATCGCATATATTAGTTAGAAGTTTTTAATGTTTGTTATTGGTCTTCTATAGAAAAGATGCTATAGCATAAGATGCATGAAGAAATATAGTAGATATCAAACTTACAGTTAATTTCTGACAGAGTCCTTTCAGCTCTGGAATTCTTATTTGTTGAACGAATAGTATGACGGACAACTGGAAGTGGCTAAAGACACAAGCAATATAAAGCAGTGAACTTTAGAGTCATTGGGAGCAGAAGCAGGTTTTAAGTAAGGAATTAAACCAGGAGAATTCCAACACAAGCCAGATTAAAGGTATTCAATTAACCTAATCAGCACATTTTGAGGGTCGTATCTTGAAAAAACCCAGAGAGATAGAGCATGCAAACTCTAGACATACAGTGTTGTGATCAGCTATGAGGCAGAAACAGTAATCACCTGTGCACTGTGCTTTGCCCCTAGGAATGATTAAATACTGTCATTCTTTAACAAAATTGCCAAAAATACACACTTTAATTAATACTAAGTACAACTTTGAGGAAGACATTTTTGACATTGTATGCAAGCTTGAAGAAACTCATCTCGATCCCCAAACCACATGAGTAACTGCTGTAATGCCAGACAGAAAGAAAAATAGATTTAGGCTGTCTGATGTAAAGTGAAGAATTAAACTGCTGTTTCAGGAAAGTCATTTAATTTTTTTTTAAACCAATGCAGAAAGTAGTCTAGTTGAAGTACTTCTATTACTCCCTAATATCCATGTATGATTAGGATATATCAGTCATAGCATTTATATTTAATTCAATGCAATTCATTTGTGTGCGGCACTCTTCAATGAGTACAGGTTCAGAGCACTTGCACAAGTCTATAGCAATAAGGCAATAATAAACAATTATACCATATATTTTTACGTACATAAACACATAGTAAAACATACCTGTATATATTACATGAAGGTGTTTGGTTTGAAATAAGCTATTAGACAGATTATTCATGAAAAATTATTCTCTAATTAACACAGCTATTTCTCTTATTTATATATTATCAAAACAGAAATGGAGGAAATATCAAAAAAACACATGCAACTATAAATAGTAGTTATGAGAAAAATCAGACAATTAAATACCTCGGGGTCATCATCATCTGCCTCATAATGCACGTGTCTCTCTGGATTGCTCATTTTATCCAGTAGCTCTACAGCAAGCATTCTGTTCAGTCCAGGCTGTGTTACAAATCCGTGCTGTTCATTTGCAAAGTAAAATTGTAGGTCAGAAAGAAAAATTCAAACACCAGTATAAGCACTGAAACCATTTCCTGCTGGTAAGCCACCCTTGGAATGTCTCTATGCCTAAACAATTCTGCCTGCAGATAAAACCCTTAACAAAATAAAGAAATAACCACACATTCTGAACTCTACTATCTGCAATCAAATTACAGATAAAAACTGTATTCAGTGCGGCAGTTTTGGAATCACAATGCCTTCCTGGTACCAAGTGGGAGACCTCCCTATATGGGTGACTAGGCATGTGGGAAGAGCAGGATTGGATTCAATAGTCATTGCTGGTGTTATAACAAATGACATATGTTAAGGTCAGGTTGGCAGTTCTGCAATCCAAATCTAAGAAATTAGATGCTAAGCTAAAAACCAAAACTGACAAGGTGGTCTTTTCTGTAGTTTTGCCTGTGCCACTTGTCAATGCAGCTAAAACGGAGGTTTAATGTGTGACTCAACTCTTGGTGCAGGACAGAGGAGCAGAGGTTTATGTTAAGTTCGAACACCCTCTGAAAAGGATGGGACCTGTACCACTGTGATTGGTTACATTTGAATTAGAGGGGTACCAAATATATTGTGGGGGTAGTCAAGGACTGTCTAGACTAGATATACAAGGTAACTTTGACATTGTCTGTTCACAGATAATAATGGAAAACAAAATGATTGTCATTAAAATGGTTTGCCTTAATGCGAGTATTATCAATATTAAAGCATTGGGGCTGTGCAGCTGCAAATGGTTATGATATTATAGCAGCAACAGAAACATATCTAAATCTGAGATATGGGGATGAGTATAACATGGTTATTAAAGATAGGTAATAGGTAAAAGGTGAGAGAGGTACCATTTATCTGAAAGATCATGTGAATACACGTATACGTTAAATGGATGATGAGTGACATTTTAGTGAGTATACCTGAATTCAAGTAGAAAACATCAGGGATGGAATCATGATATTGGGAGTGTGTTATAGACCTCCAAATGTAGATAATAGTTTCAATGTGCACCTCTTCTATTATATAAAAAAATAAGTACAGAGGTGGATATTATAGTAATGGGGGACTCAAATTACAAATAGTGAGGCACAAGAACAAGATTTCCTGGATGCAATTAGTTATTGATTTTAATGCAGTAAGTTAAAGTACCAATGTAAAAAAAGCTTGACTAAAGTTAGAATATTTTTCTGTAATAATCAGGATATAATTCAGGGGGTAGTGACCATAATTTTGTTTTTTGGCAGAGGGCCTATTCAAAGTCTAAAACTGTAAAACTTAATTTTTATAGGGCAAATTTTTAGCTGATGAAACTAAGTAGATAAAAAAAATTAAATAACTTTTAAGTGTGAAGACAGACAAGGTGCAGTAGAGTTTGTTTGTTTACCTATAGTACAAGACTAATTCATTTATAAATTTAAAAGCAAAAAGAAATTTAAGAGAACTCTACAGAAAACAAGTAAGGAGGTAAAAAGGAAGATGCGAAGAACACATCTGTACACATAACTACAAACATTAAGTGTAAGGCTTATGAAGAAATGCGAGAAATGTTTTAAAAGAACATTATTAATGCTAATTGGTAGTTTGAGATATTGAAATATTAAAATGTGAATTAGTCAGTAACCCTGCAACAGTTAAGGGGACTATTAAAGAAGTACTTTAGATACAGAAAGTTACAAACAGAAAATTGTTGCTTAGATTAAAAATTAAACAAGTTCTCGGGATCAGATAACATTTATGTTAGAGTGCTTGTGGAGTTTTTACTGTGTAGATACGTAAACTACTGACATGTATTTTTCAATCATCACCGCACACTACAGAAATTCCTACTAGGAGGTGGCAAATGTTGTTACATTAGAAACACTAAACATGCATCACAGGTAATTTAACAGAAGTAATTAAGGAAAGAATTTAACATTTTATGTCAACAATATGTGGATTAGTGAACAGTCAACATGGGTTTACATGGAGTTTCACTAATATGCTAGAATTCTATGAGGAAGTAACAAAAGCAAATGATCAGAGAGATGCATATGATATTATTTATTTTGATTCTTAAAGTTTCTGATGGCCAATCCTGTGTAAGATGAAGTTTGTTATACAATAACTAAAATAAATGTATTACATGTAGGAAGCAAAAATAATATATTTGAACACACAACAGTAGGTTTGACCCCGAAACATACACATTATGAAATAGACCCAGGTGTACTGGAATCTTCATTGTCTCTACCAAGAGAATGTACAGAAGCAATTAGGAAGGCTTACAGGATGAATATTATCCTGAAGTACACTTGTGAGGCCTCATCTGGAACACTATGTGCAGTTTCGCCTTCATATTACGAAATAAGACATAGCAAACCTAAACAACGTTTGGAGAAGCGTAAATATACTGATTCCAAAATAGTGAGGTACTATATAAGCTATAAGGAAAGACTGAAGGAGAGGTGAAATGATTGAAGTGTTCAGATGTATGGGTGCATCAGTATGGTGGGGCTGCAGCTCTATCATTCAACAAAAACAGACAGACACAGTTTAACTTGCTAACAGTAAATTCTGAACGGACAAAGATTTTCTTCATAGGCAGAACCACAGACACATAAAATAATTTAACAAGTGGTATAGTAAAGATTAGGAATTTAGGAACTTCTAATCTCAATTTCATAGTAATATAGACGATTGAAATTAACACAAATGGCAAACTTTGTTAGGGTGAATGGCCTGTCCTTGTCAAATTGTTTTAATGCTTACCGTTAGCAACTTTTCGGCATTTGGTCTTTTCTTTGGATTTTTTGTCAAAGAAACCTTCACAAAATTGTGGAACAGGCTTGACCTATAAAATATTTAAAAAATGGATAAATATATTTGTCAAGTATGCAATGATATTGTTTTAAACAATAGCTGTAGAAAATGTTCTTCTGTCATAATTATTAAAGGATGGAAATGATTAAAGCAGACAAATGATATAGATTTGCTTGTTTTTTTTATTTATTTTTTTGTTTATTTATTTTTATAATGCAAGTGGACATCAAAAAAAAAAAAGAAAGAAAAATAGTAAAAACTGTGGCATTCCCTTTAAATATTGTATATAGAAAGTAGATATACTTTCATGTTTTGCATGCAGCAATCCCCTGAGTCTAGAATCTTACCCAGACAAGCAATTCTTCTGACAGCAGTGACGTATAATACTTTGTTTATAAAATGTATGTTAAAACATTATGCAAGAACATATTGTATCAGCATGTGGCTTCAAGACTGCCCACTGCTATCTTTAACATTTCTAGCTATTGCTACTTTCTGAAATTTTCTCAGTTTTAAGAATTGTCAAACAGCACATACTATGGTGTTTTTTCAGACATTACGGAAAGTCAGCCAGGACTGCATGTTGCAGAAACAAATCAACAACATTCAGCAATTTTCCACTCTGTCTTTTTGTCACAGTTAAGTATACAAACGATTCGGACTGAGTTGTCACATACTGTAGGCAATTACCCATCCTCTTCAGTCCACCTTGCATCACACCACCATAAACTGAACGGACAAACTGCCATATAGCATGCAGCTTTTTTTTTTTTTTAAATCACCAATAGTGGAATGCGAGCATAGTCAACAACCAGTCTGAATGGCTGTCAAGTCATACTTTGCAGTATGAGATGTCTTGGCAAGGAGGTGTAAAAAGTTAAAATTGTTCAGCTAGATGCAATTAGAACATTACACTTACCATTTTGTTTTATCTTTCAGTTTGGGTGGCTGAAAGCTATTTTTAGACATTAGAAATAAAGCTCTGAAAAAATAAACAATTGCAAGTGTTAGGAAAGTGTGAAAATGCATTTACCATACATTTACTTTAATAAACATTTAATCACATTCACGGTAGTTGCTGTTTGTATCTGCGTAGCATTTTTCTTTGAGGCATTCTTTTGCTGCTGCAAAATGTAATCTTTTTTACATCACAAGGTGGATGTGAGCAAAAAATAACTTACATTTTCATTTGTTAAGCAAAATTAACAGGGACTGCAAATATGCATAACCACACCTCTTACATTTGTATCTTTTTTTGTGACAGGGAGGAGAAATGTAGCAGCAGGAATCAAAATGATCTGATAAAAGAAAGAGGACGCTTTTGCTGTTTTATTATTTATTTTTCTCATTCTCAAAAGCCACAAACGAAACTTTAGATGCTAAATACACTTTAATTCCCAAAGTGTGCTTTCTGAGGTGCCTATCCTCAAGATTACACTCTATGAATTTCTTAACCAGCTCTCAGCAACAATGTGAAAATAATATGAATAGAAAAAAAGCAAGCACTAGTTCTTGTTCAAAGATTGACACACAATTTGACATTCTGTCAACTTTTGAAAAGCGATACAAAGTCTGTGTACCTGCAAAAGCCTGCAAACTGTAGTGGCATACAGAGCCAAAACTGTGAAAACTGTGTCAATGTCCAAAAATTTATGGACATGACTATATTACTAAACATCTTCATGTGGAACTTCAACAGATATAAATTCTTCCCCTGAAAAAATTCTCTAAATTTATATTAAGTAATTGAAACTTTGAAACAAGGGCAGACATGGAACATAATACCAACAGGCAACTTTAACAATGGATTTATAATTACATTTGATTAAACTAGATCATTCACCACAACACTTCACTTGTTGAGAATGTATTTAGTGGTGAATATATAAATGTGTTGCATGTAACCGTTGCCACATTATTGACTATATATTCATACTAGGAAGTGTTAGACAACTATGGCAAAGAAGTGCATTATAAAATTGCTAATTTTCAGAATCCTCCTGAACCAGTTTTAAAATCATAGGGTCCTAATCTAATACCAGCAAAACTGGGTGTAATTAACTTTTAAAATGGGGAGTCTTTTATGGGGAACACTTACAAACCCAAGTCCACATATATAAACACTTTTAAAGTACAACAAATGCATCATAATCCTATCTATAGTTTGATCAACACATAACATTCACCAATCTATTCTTGATAATAACTTATATAACATCTCATGGGCACAATGTATAGAAACAAAATATTGTATAGAAAAGCCTGTAATGATGCACAGATATTATCATGTTGATTGAATTTGGTCATACAGAGTTCAGTAGTTCATGGGTTGCTTGAACCTCATGAAAAAATAATCATCATTTGTAGCACATTATTTAAGTCATAATTACAATTCATCACACTGTAGGATATTTAGTTTTCTGCATATTTAAGTCAATAGGATAAAATTAATATTTTAATCTTCAGATAAGCTACATTCAAAATTATATGTAAGAATTTGAAGAAAATTTGAAAGAATATCTGATTAATTTAATAACTCACATATTTTTACTTAACTTAAAAACATATCAATGAAAGTTAATTTTTTTATAAACATTTGTGTAATTCATTGTATGGAAAAAGAATAAGCTTGCAAAACAATTACCTCATTGGGTGAAGTTCAAACATGGGTGGCTGTAGTTCTGCTAGCTCAATTGCTGTAATGCCCACTGCCCAGATATCACATAACTGATTATAGCCACCATTCTTTTCTACAGCAGCTACCTCAGGAGCCATCCTGCAGTATAAAAATACAAAATTTTAAATGGTTCAAACAGTTCTGTATTTATATAATAAAATGCTACAGAACACTAACATTTTGGCATTGTGATAACGCTAATAATTCTGCCACTTCAATGGATTTCAATAATCTTGACATTGTAAATGTTTCAAAAACATGCCCACATTTTACTTTCCAGCCATGAACTATTCTGTAAATACAGCACAAGTTGTTGGCATTCTTATTGAAATAACAAAAAGAAATAAATATAATTCCTATCATCAGGCACAATAGGCTTCATCCATCCATAAACTTGAATAAGAATAAAAACGGTCATAAACTGAATGTATGCATAAACATTTGTAAAAATCCTATACTGTGGGATGAATTATATGGAGTAGAAAAACATTCCAAGTGTACAAATGTACAAAATAACATCAGATACCAGTAAGGTGTTCCAATAAATGACTTCCTCTTTGCAATGGTTGCTGTAATTTTGGCAGCCACTCCAAAATCAGCTGAAATACAGAATCAAATAGTTAATTTTAATCCCTGTTTATGACTACATGCAGCCTGTAAACTTAAAAAGAGCAGCCTCTCACCTAACTTTACATCCCCATTGTCTGATAACAGTATATTTGCACCCTAAAACGGAAGAAAAAGCACAAAGCACTCATGAAAATTTTATCAAATCATATTATATTCATAAATTATATTCAAATATCCATATTCTGTAATTATTTAAGATGAAAGGGTAAACTGCATTTTTCTACTTTGTGGCAAATGTAAATATTTTTTGATCATTTGACTGTGAGACTTTTTAAAATTTAAATAAATGAAAAAAACTTTTAATGTGTTATGTAACAACAACAAAAATACACTTTCTTTTATAGAGTATAGGAACATTCTGTGGTGTAAAGAACATACATAAAATTACAGTTTAATGCCGAGGTACTTTCACAGCATAATGAAGACTTACTAATTTCATTTCACTACTGACAAATTTTTTTTTTCTGATATTTTAATAGTGACAAACATTTACTTCAAAAGTAAAAAAAAAAATTAACAATATGCATTTTTCCTTATTTCTCAAGCAAGAGAAATAATGTACACAAACATTACCCTTAACTGTTCCTCAAATATGAATTATGTGACAATATTTTAATCAAATTACACTTTTAGATTTATATTTTTAAATGTATTCAAAAGCTGTTATTTGTACCAATTTCAACATTTTGGAAACTAATGATTTTGCTTTGGTAATATATTTTCTCTTTAGTTTTATAGCTCAAATAATAATATTCAACTATTACCACCCAATTATAAAAGGAAAGCCTACAAGTAAAATATTACTTAATGCCTATTTAAAAAAAAAAAAAAAAAAGTATTCACCCCCTTGGAAGTTATCACATTTTTCATTATACAACATTGAATCTCAGTGGATAAAGATCTTTTTAATGTCAAAGTGAAAAAACATGTGTCATGAGGATTGAGAGTGAACAGCCTTTTTTAAGGCCCTTAACCTTCAATTGCTGCAGGGGCGCTGTACAATGGCTGATCCTATGCTCTGACCCCAAGGGGTATGCAAAAACTAACAAATTCCTAATACAAGAAATTGTATATCATGTTTTCCTCCAGGATGTCCCTGTATTTTACTGCAGTGTTTCTCCCTTCTACTCCCACAAGCCTTCCTGGGTCTGAATAAACCAGCATCATTATGGTAAGGATGGTATATTTTTGATAATGTGCAGTATTTGGTTATGCCAAACATATTATTTATGGCCATAAAGTTCAATACTAGCCTTGTTAAATCAAAGAAACTTTCTCTTTGCCAATCTCCCATAAAGCTGCGACTGACGAAGCACCCAGGTAACTGTTCTTGTATTCAGTCTATTCAATCGTAGTTAGTGAGCTTGTAACTAGTACAGCAATACTAACCCTAATCGGATGTTACTTTTGGTTGGTTTAGATATTTTTTCTATTTTATTACATCTTAATATTTTGTAACTATGAATGAAAAGTATGCATTGGAGGTGAGGAACCGAAACAGTCAAAACGTATTAGTTTATTGTCCTTTGTGATTCTGGAGACACCTATAAAAATATTATTGTGCAACACTGATCACCTCTACAGAGTCTGTTGAAAAATTAATTTGAAACATCTTTTGGTACAACACCTAAAACACTTACATAAAATTCAATGTTATATTATTAAGGAGTTACCTTGATGTCACGGTGCATTTTACCCTTGCTATGCAGATACCCAAGACCCTGAAACAAAAAATAGATTCCCCATATGAAAATGACAAAGAAATAAAAACTCAACAAATCAAATTTAAAATTTCCATACAAATACAGGTTCCACTCACAAGGATTACTAATTAAAATTGCTTTAGTTTTAAGTACTGTGACTTAAAAAATGTAGGCCACTTTCTTTGCTAAATCTAAATTAGCATGTGCTATTTAAAGACTGAATATTTTTAGTTAAAACAGAAAACCCAAATGCAATACTGTTATACATTAAATAAGTCAAGGGTTACCACTAACAAACAAAGCAATAAATATTTGCAGCGGGAAGTATACACACTTTTTGCTTTGGCTAAGTTTAATCACAATATTATCTTGGGCACACAAACTTGCCTTGGCTTGGCACAAGACAAAATCTGCTGAGTGGCCCAAGACTGGGGTGTGCCACATGATTTCTAAATAAACGCACTTGTTTCTCTATGGCTCCACAGTTAAGCAGTGCATTTCTAGAAACAAAAGCAGGTTTGCTCTATTATCAAGGCAGTATATGAAAACAAGGCAACAATTCGACAGCCTTCCTGTTACAATAGTTTCATACAGCAGCCATACTCTGTTAAATAGACTGCCTTTCCTTTTTTTCTCCACATACTTATGCATGAACATCAAATAAAATACTGAGTGCCAGTATTTATGCTTCTAATTAATACGGAAGGCTGCTAATCATTACGTCAGGGCAGGTGCAGTACTCTGAAATCACCCTCTGCCTCAGAGTTTAGCTAAAATAATTAATGGCCACAAAACTAACAAGTAGTCTTGAGATATTAACTGACAACAAACTTAGCAGAATATTTTAAAAAGAAGAAGTTGGTACTTTCAGCTTTTCACTACATGGAGTTACCATCCTGTTTGACAAAGGTAGGCAACACACTGCACTCATGTAAAGGAAGCTCGGGAGGGTATTTTAAAGAACTAGAACTGTATTTCAAATATTGTGTAAGAACATTGTGGAGCCACCCAAAACAACAATGAGCTGGCTTAACAAGAAGAAACCAAGAAAAATATATGAGAAGAATTGAAAATTACATCATACCAACCAGATGCACATTGCTTCAACAAAATTCTCACGACAATGAAAATGCAACACAAAGCATAAAATTGAAAAGGTTCAGTTGAACTTTTTATTTTCCATAGATAAATTCTCTCTCTTGACTTAGATCTGTTTCCATCTTATAAAAAAAGGCACATAACGTTTGATTTCTAGTCTTTCACCTTATATGTTCAAGATGGGCAAGTCCATCCAGTTCTTTAGCTAATTATTAAGCATCTCATGCTGACAGTATAGTGTTTTTTTTTTGTTTACAGCTAGTCTCTGTGCTGTGTGCTTGTGAGTGCCATCATGTGAAAGATGTTCACTTTCAAACTAGAATTAGGATGAGAAACTCATAATAGCCAGACCATATCCTTCACAAGGTTATAACCTTTCAATTACAGTGACTCCAATACCATAATACATCAGCTGGTTTTGTCCTGTCTTTTAAATTATAATTAATAGTTCCTGGTATTAAAGTGGGAGTACTTATCGTTCATGGGTAAGCAATACTTTATTCCATTTCTTGGTTGGTTTCCCCAGACATATGGAAGAATCTTCAGCATGATTTCTTTCTTTTATTTCAGAAGCTTATCTCCTTCTATGCCATGATCGTATCTTCTGGCTGCAGGCAATTGCTGCAGTTTCTCTTAGAGGTTTTTACACACACAGTTGCTAGCAAATTTACATCTTCTGAGCAACTGGTGATCAGTCAATTGCTGTTTTCAGCATGACAAACGCATGGCCTCTCGTTTACAGCCTTCCTCTCCTCCGGCACTTGTTATCTTAGCCATATTTTGACTAATGCCACCCCTCATCCAAGTCCTGTTAGTTAACAGATGGCATTCCATTTTTTCCAGTCCAGCCCCAGTACTCTTTTGGATTAGACGGGATTGCTCCAACTTCAGTTCAGTCACCCTATAAGCACTAGGGTCTCTGCTATACAGCAGACATTATGGTCAGGTCAAGCAGTGAGCCTGATGGAGGAGGCAATGAGTTAGGATCTTACAAGTGTTTTTAAAGCTCCTGTCCCTCAGCATTCTCAGTCCTTGAATTATAGTGATTTATTCGAATATGGGTTTCCAGCTTATACAGTATCTCTTAGAGCTATCCCTGAGAGTTACTTGGTCTGTGATAGATCATCTTATCTGATAAAGTACAGAGCCCGCATTCCATTGAGGGATCTTTTTCAGTGAATCTGATCATTTTAGCTGTCATTATGTGTGTCTGGCCCTGGTTTTTAAGCTAGGACATGCAATTTAGCCATATAATCTAACCATAAAGACAGAATGGATAATATCAGTCTGCCCTACAGTATTTTCTACCAAAAATGAGGATAACTGAAGGGGATGTCAATATTTTTAAGACAATTTATAATATATATACAAAATATGAACGTGTCTATCACAACAAAACTACACTAGGTGATGTTTCATTTTTCATTAATATTAAAATTACATTTTTAATAAATATAAAATTATTCAAACAAACATAAAAGTCGAGATCTTCTTACTCTTTGCATGGATATGAGTTAGAGAGCTATTGCTTCTTCAGATTTTACTAGATGTCATAAATGTAACATTTTATAAATAGCTTTGAAGGCAAAAATCAGTGTCTAAAACAAAGACAATTTTTAATTAGCATATTTGAACAAAAATATTTATATGGTAAAATTCATCAATATTTAATTAACCTATATGATCCAATATCTGAGCTTTGTAAAACTTCACTGGATCACTACTACCAAACAATTTTAGCTCACCTGCAATGTTTCCCTGGAGACATAAGCAATTTGTTGCTCAGCAAGTGGACCCGTCACTAAAAACAAATTAAAAATGGAAAAAAGTAAAGTATAGTTTAATACTAGTGTTAATATGAAACTTCATAAATAAAAGTTTCTGACTTAAAATACAGAACAAGTATGTAGACTATTGCACAATTTTATCCCTTTTATTCACAGGTGGAGAATTTCTGAACATCACTTTAATAAAAACAAGTAAGAGGTTTGAAAAATTTGTTTTTTAGAAGAATACTTTATAGCATAACAGAATTAAGTATGCAGCTACATATACATACTGTGTAGAAAATAGAAAATTCATGTAATATTAATTAGCATTGAAATTAACCAAATTTTCTCAGAGTTAATTAAAGCATAGTGCAAGTGGTTGAGGGTGATTACAAACTATAAAAATGACATGACATTTTACCATGGTATATGTCCTGTAGAGATCCACCACCGCAGTATTCCATGCAGATCCAGAGCTTCTCCCGACTAATGATTGTGGGGATAAAATATTAAAGATATTAATTTTACTTTCTCAAAATAGCACTGTTTGTTTTTTATGATGCAGAATTTACACAGAAACAGCACAAGCAGTTGTAAGTTTCACTAGAAAAGATCATCAAAGGTTCTCCTTTCACATTATGTACTCTCTTACATTATGTTCCATGTTGTAGAAAATAGAGTGGGTTAGAGCAGGTGGTCAGCAAAGTCAATCTTGAAGGGCTATAGGTGTTTGTTCCAACCCCGCTGCTAAATTAGAAACCAATCCTTGTTAGTAAAAGATCTTAATGTTTTCACTCTCCAATGTCTTAATGTATGATCATTCTTTTTTCATATTTTTTTCTTTTGTAAGGATATCATCCAAATGAAATGCTGTTTGTAGCTCATGCCTTAAAAGAAGTAACTGGCTTCTCATTGAGAAGTTGGTTTGCAACAGCTGCAACCACTATAGCCCTCCAGGACTAACTTGGGTTAGAAGGCTCAATTTCCATTATGGGAGGAGAGCCCAGGAGAAGACTAAGAAGGAAGGCTTAGGATTTACAGCATAACTACGACTCACTGAGGAGAATTCTAATTTGGAATCCCTATAGCAGACATATGTTGAAGTTTGACATCCTGGGGCAAGTCTAATGCAATGCCAATTTGCTATAAGGGATCTTTTAAGTTAATAGGTGACTTAGAGCAAGGTCTCGCTGACAGGAAGAAGAGAAGTCAATGCAAGGTGGACATGGAATATAAGAATGAAGTGCTTTTACACCCAGCTCACCACCAAGCAATGAAGAGTTGACAGTTCAGGACTTTTCTACCAGAATGTATTGCTAGAGGTCAGATGACTAAACTATAAAGGCAGGCATTGAGTTTTGGCCTGATTTACTCTGGTAACAAGTATGCTTACATGTGTCCTTGTGTTTGAGCATGGGTTGACTATGGACAAACCATGATGAGCACAGAAATCAGGCAAGGCTTTCCTTCTAGTCACACACCTCCAGGTATTTCTGTCACTCTTATGTGAGCATCAAAGTCTCCAATTATGACTACAGAGTCAGTAAATGGCACTCTTTCAAGCAACAAATCCAATGTCTTTTTTTAAAAAAAAAAAAAAAACTGAATACACTGAATAGATGTTAGGTGCATATAGTCATGTGAAAAAGTAAGTAAACTTTAAGTGTCAAGATTTAATTTTCATTTAACCATTAACTGTAGATATAAGTGATATAAAATAGCACACATCATGTCAATTTACATTCTGTAGTCCATTGCATATTTTAAACTAACATAAATGCAAATTATGCAAGCAGAAAAAAACAAGTGCACCCCTACATTTATCATTACCTCAAATAGCTACATTTAGAATCAAGTGCATCAGATCAGTTGCAAATGATTACAACATCATTACAGAGGATATTGGAAAAACTTGTCTTATATAAAGTTCAGACATTTAGTTTGATTTGCTCTTTATAGCTGAGGTTTGTGTTATCACCATCCCTAGTTTGAAGAGCTCTCTGAGGCCTTCAGAAAGAAGGTTATAGATACCTCTGGGAAGGAATTAAAATTATATTCAAACAACTGGAAATCAACCATTCCACTGTCTGGAAGATCATCTACAAGTGGAGAAGACTTCAAACTAGGACAGAGAATATTAAGAATTAAGAATATGACACAGATTTCTTGACAGCTTTTTGTTTATACAAAAAGACAAGTAAAAGACAGTGACTTTAGAACTGGAATCATTCTCTGAGTGTTGTTCAGAGATGGTAGTTGTCAGGGTAAAGTGCAAAAAATACATTTCTCTATGGGGAACACTGAAGTGTAAACTCAGGAAAACAAATTAGGACAAATAAAAAGTGCCTACTGAAAAATGTCTTGTATCTCTGAGAAAAAACAAAAAGTATCTAATTGGAAAACATCCAAATCAAACTAGAGGTTATTTTAAAGTCCTTTAATGTTTTATTTTTTCTGTTTTTTTGTGAAGAATACAAACCTGACTACTGTCTTTGGCTTGGGATATGCCCGTTGGCATGTTACAATGCTTCCACCCCACACTAAAGACCCTCTCTGATGTGTCAATTTTAGCTGGGATAAAGAGATATTTTCTTGTCCTGTAATTGGCATATGCTCCCAACCAGATTACTGAGCTTTGGAAAATTTTCTTTGTGACACTTCTAGTGCTGAAGTGGTTCACTGTGTGGGTCTAGAAAAATGACACCACTATTGTTCCCTGCTTTTTAGCCACAATTTCAGGGCTACCTCTAGCTTGAACAACTAACATACTGTACAGTAGCTATGCAACTCTCCCACTTGGTTGTGTTTCTGTAATGGGGATGCTGGAATAAGTCATACATAAATATACATTACAATGGACAGTGGTTTGTTCCATGTTAGACTTTGCGTAACTGAACCACTTCCAAATGGCTGTGGAGACATTGACAGTTTTGGGCATAAGTTAAATCACTTGCTTAGGTGTATGCTGCAATCTTACAACAGTTTTTGTGTGTGAGAGGGGTGGATGGTTTAAAAGACCTTGTCCAGCACTCTGCAATTACTCATGTAAAAGTGAATCTACATATTTATTTTACACATCACCCTACATCAAAAATTTAAATTAAATTAATGAACAAAAGTGATTTATTGCCCAGTTCCAGTTTAAACAACTGCCAACTTGTCCTGACAGCTGAACACAGGATGCTGAAAGAAGTCTCTAAGAGCTGCAGAATAACATCATTGGACCTACAGATAGGTAATGCCACTGTTGATGTGAAAGTTCACCAGTAGAAAGGGATTGCACAAAATACATCTACATGGGAGGTGTTTCTAGAAGAAACCTTAGTTTTCTAGAAAGAACATTAAGGCATGAGTAAAGTCTACCCATGAACACTTAGGCAAAGTCCAGGACTTCTGTAACAATGTGCTATAGACAGATGAGACAAAGATAGAATTATGTGACCAAAAAACCAGAAGACATGTTTGGTGAAAACAGAAAAAATCATTTGACCAGAAGAACTTGATATCAACTATAAGGTACTGCGGTGGAAATGTTATGGTTTGGGGCTGATTTTAGTACCTATATGAGGATGATTTGGCCAAAAGGGACAATACCAGGTATTAGAGCCAAAAGCACACTTCACGTTTCCACAGATAGAAATGGCATATCTGTTCATTTTTCATTGAATAAATTATTGCAAAGTCAAATTTTAATGTTTTTCTTTCTATTACATCACCTTTATCTAAAGATACGGTTTAAACAAAGATCAAAGCTTGATATGTCCACATAAATTAAAAAAGGTAAACATTTTATGGAGTGTTCAACAACTGTACATGCAAATGACAGTCAAGTCTTTGCTACTTGAAATTTCTTTCAAGAAACCCTCTTCTTCACCAGAACAATCATGATGGAACCCAGTTGTGAGTATTTCAACATTAATCCAGGGTCTTTCCTATGGGGCAACTCAAAGGCCACCTTTGATCAAGAAATCTGGTTATAGAGCCAATGCTGTGCATGGAAGTAGGTCATGCTATATCTTATCAGTATCGCATGAGACCTGTTAGTAGACACCAGCAGTAATGAAAGATACCAAGTTGAAGAAAGGTGTCCCTTGTATGATATTAGCTGACTTGACTCAGAAATATCACTGTGCTTAAAGGGTACCACTAACAGCAGTGGCTGAAGCAAAAGCATGTGTAGGTGGTTTTGAGTTTAGCAAGTCTATGCAGAATGACGTTTTGATTACTTATGTTTTAGGCAAACAGTTTGAGACATCAACCAGATTGTCCTCAGGAAAAAGGAAAGCAGTAATCTCAAAGGGGATACAAGTTCAATAAGCACTGGTCTATTTTCATGTTCACGATTTTCATGGACAGCATGCCATGACATAGCTGAAGACTAGAATGCATGCAGTTTGGAATCTAAGGATTGAATCACTTGTGTTAGCAGATAATGTTCCCGTTTTGGCTTTGACAGACTGCCATCTCCAGCATGTACTGGATACTAGAACAGTCCTTAGACAAGTGTAGTATGACTGGGATGAAAATCTGAGGTCAAGGTTCTTTCCCAGAAAAAGCAAGTTTGTTCTATTCAGTTAAGTGGAAAGGATCAGCCACAAGTAGAGGCATTCAGTTCTCGCATAAATTTACAGATTTACCAGTCAGTCTACATTCTCACCTATGGTCATGTGATCTGAGTAGTGACAGAAAACCTAAGGCTGCTGATATAAATAACTGAAACTAGCCAACCCGCGGCGTACCATACACCGCATAAATCAGGCCGGTTTTTTAATGATTTTTAAGCAAAGGGAGAAAATTAACATTTGAAAAATAAGTAATGTAATAAATTACCAAGAAAAGCAACATTGTAACAATGCACGGAACGAACCAACACACAATCGTCCGTGACTGAAAACTGGCAGACCGCCATCGCGCCTTCTCCTGCCAGACGAAGGGATGGGGGTGGACGGCGCTCAGGGGCGGAGGTTGGAACGGGAGGAGAGGAGAAGGACGTCCATTCCGCTCCCTCCGTCATGCTAGTGTGCTGATTTCTTGTTCAGTATGCACTGCCTGCTCATGTGCCCACCTCCAACTTGTCACTTGAGTCATTGTCGTCTTTGCACAGTCCAGATGCACCTGTGACTCACGTAGACTTTTCATTGCTCTGTGCGGTTTTTCTATATATAATCCACCAAGACACCCAATCACGGTAGTAGCGAGGTGGGAGGGGGGTGTGTACAAAGGGTAGGGGCGTAACCAGTGGGAGCGTATGAGTCGCACTTAGTGGGAATTCGACAGTTTGCAGCCCAAATGGGGTTCAACGGCTTACCCACGCCTCTCTGCGCTGGGTAGACACACGCTCAATCGCATGCATAATTATTTATTGAATGCTAAACACTTCTGGAAAGACACGGTTGTCTAAAACGGGTTGGTGTGAGAATACAACAGTAAGTGAATGAAAAAATGGAACTCTGCAGAGAGCAAAATACAATACAATAGTGAACTTGCGGCATAACAAACGCCGCATAATTATTTATTGATGGCTGAACACTTCTGGAAAGACACAGTTGTCTAAAAAGGGAGTGTTTGAGGATACAACAGAAAGTGAATGAAAAGATGGAACTCTGGAGAGAGTGACATATAAATGTCCGTGAGTGAAGAAGACGCATATTTGTCACAGATGTTAATTGCTGTATGTAGTGCCTAAAACAGTTTGCTATGGTGCAAACGGTCGTGCGTCGTAACCGAAAACTCGCTTTTTAAAGACTGTTTACTTTATTGTGTATTAACCTCAGTTGTAAAGGATTGTTTTAAGGATCCCATTGGATACCCCTCGCAAACCGTTTTACATGCTGCATATGGCGATTCACCTCCGCGAGAAACATGCCTCTATGAACAGTCAACGTGGCTCGGAGGTGCATGTGGCCTCTATGACGAATATAAATGACGCTGTTTTTTCTGTGTCGTCGCACCCGAGTTGGTGGGCGTGGCTCTGCGAGTTGTCGTTGTATCCAATGGTCTTGGAGTTGGTGGGCATGGCTCCTTCCTGCGTGCGCCATAGGTGTCTTACTTGTCGGCGGCTTAAAGAATCCACGCCCCTTCCGGCATGCTTTCCATGGGTGTCTTGCCTTAGTGAATTATATATATATAGATAGATGAACTTCCTATGAAATGTGGCTAAGCTCACTGTCAGTTAGTGGGTGAACTGCTAAAAAATGAGAAAGAAGCTTGGAGTAGATATGTTATATCTGAGAATGGAAAGGGAGAAAATCCAGAATGAGGAAAAAAAAAGGTGGAAAAGATTCAATACTGGGGAACCTCCATACAACAAGGAATGTCTGATCTCTTTTTAAGTTGAAAGAACTATCACATCTTATTCTGAATTACAGCAAACTTAAGCACTGTGGCACTTTTGTTACCATGGTGAACCAGTTTAACCGTCTTGCTTCAGATGTTATATAAGGCTGGACATACCATACCATACCATTTTATTTGTTGAGCGCTTAAAAGCACAGCATTACAACTGACCGAAGCGCTGTACAGTTAAAAAAAGAAGCAGGACTAAAAACAAAATATTAAAAACAAACATTAAGAGAGAATTAAACTAGAGATACTAAAAACAGGTCAGAGGACCCAATAAAATAGAGAAATAGGAAGAAGCAAGTGGAAATGAGACAGGTTAAGAATTAAAAGCCAATGTGAAGAAGTGCGTTTTTAGGCATAATTTAAATGTAGCGACTGAGGCGGCTTGCCTAACCACTAAGGGTAGGGAGTTCCAGAGCCTGGGTGCACAGACAGAAAAAGCCCTTTCACCACGAGCTTTAAAATGTGCCTTGGGAACGGTTAGAAGCAGCTGATCTGTGGATCTAAGAACACGAAGAGGATTGTGTCGATGGAGCAAGACACTCAAATAGGCAGGGGCTAGACCGTTTAGTGCCTTATAGGTTAAGAGGAGTATCTTAAAATCGATTCTGAATCTAATCGGCAGCCAGTGTAGGGTTTTTAAAATTTAAAAAGAAGCCTTGCAGCCGCATTCTGAGCCAGTTGGAGTCTAGAAAGAGTGGCTTTACTGATACCATAAAGGCAGGAATTTGAGTAGTCGAGCCGGGACGTAATGAATGCATGGATTACTAATTCCAGGAGGTGGTTAGACAGAATAGGCTTGAGTTTGGCGATTCGCCTGTGATGGAAAAAGCAGGATTTTACTGTGCTGTTGACTTGATCATCCATTTTCAGGACCGCATCCATTTTGATTCCAAGATTGAAGACAGACGAAGTTACTGGAATGGGAAGAGAGTCAAGGCCAAGGGGTGGGGTCCGTTTGCAGTTGGGGCTAAAAACAATGACCTCGGTTTTTGAATCGTTCAGGTGAAGAAAGTTTACAGCCAGCCAGTCCTTAATGTCAGATAGGCAGTCGAAGAGAGGTTTGGTGGAGTCAGTTGGCTTGAGGGAGAAATAAATTTGGCAGTCGTCAGCATATAGGTGATATGAAATTGCATGTTTTCTAAAAATTGCACCTAAAGGCAGGATATAGATTGAAAAAAGTAGTGGCCCTAAAATGGAACCCTGGGGGACCCCACATGGGAGTGGGACTGATTCAGATGAAAAATCGTCTAGCATGACTCTGAGAGTCCTGTTACAGAAATATGACCTGAACCAGTCGAGGGCTAAGCCAGATACACCAGCCCAGGATTCGAGTCGGGAGATCAAGATATCGTGATCGATTGTGTCGACGCAGATAAGTCGAGAAGAACCATAATCACGTGGAGTCCCGAGTCCAATGCCAAAAGGACGTCATTTAGGACACGTAAATGCGCAGTTTCTGTGCTGTGTTGGGGCCTAAAGCCTGACTGAAAAAGGTCCATTACCTGATGGTCCTGTAGGTGATGAGTTAATTGCTCATAAACTACTTTTTCCAAGTACTTTTGGCAAGAAAGGTAGTTTAGAGATTGGACGAAGATTAGAGAGAACGGCAGGGTCAAGATCAGGTTTTTTCACGATTGGATGTACAACTGCGTGTTTGAAAGCACGAGGAACTATAGCAGAGGATAGACTACTAGTTATGATCTTTAGAACATCGTCTCGAATCACAGGAAACACATCTTTCAGCAGTCTGGACGGCACCACATCGTCTGGAGAGCCCGAAGGCTTCATTGAGGCGACGATTTTTTCCAGATGGGGAAGCGAAATAGGTTCAAAGCTGGTGAGGGAGCCATGTGTAGGAGCGACTAAATCAACAGAGCCAGAAGAAGAAATGGGGATCTGGGATCTAATGTTCGTGACCTTATCCAGAAAAAATATGAGGATCTGATTACAAAGAGCAGTGGAGGCAGAACAGAAAACAGTTGCAGCTGGAGGGAGGACAGCATTTAGTGTTTTGTATAAAACACGTTGATTGCCAGAGTTTTTTGAGATGATGTCATCGAAAAAACGGTTCCTTGCACCTCTGACTGCTCTCTGGTATTGGGACCATGGGTCTCTCATGCATTCGAAGGTAACAGTGAGACCATATTTCCTCCATTTACGTTCTAGCCACCTACAGTTTTGCCTGATGGAGCGAGTTTGTTCGTTTAGCCATGGGTCATGCTTGATTTTGGATTGTCTCCGTTTGAGTGGGGCTACAACATCCAGCACAGAACAACAGGAAGTGTAGAAGGTTTGCAATAAAACATCAACATCCGTGGATTCACATGATGTGAAGATTGGTGAAAAAGCAACTGCAAAATCTTCAGCAGCAGAGGGGGGAATGACACGGGAGGGATGGGTAGTGGTGGGTTTACCATGCTCAACAGAGACCAAATCCAAATTAAACAGACATGTTTCATCTGATATGATCAGACAAGTGGAAAAAGCTGGAGACTTATGTGAATGAGAAATAAAAGATGCAAAACACATTACAAATTAAGATGATACGTGTCATCCAGACATTGAAATGCCTGACTGAATTCATTCACTTTACTGGGTAGAAGAGGGTTGCATCATCCTGTTGATGTTTATTTGAGAACTCAGAAAATCAAATCATTCACTTGGATATCAAGCCTCTAATGGTGAGCCACACTGAACAAACTTCTAACAGTATGTTCCTTTTGTGGACACAAGCTGGACCTGCTGTATTCAAATGTTTATGCCTTCAAGTGTATATCTGGAAGGTCTGACCTTCTTACTGGCACCAACAAGATTGTTATTAACAGCAGCAGCTCTCCAGTATCCAAGCCAGGGGTTTTTGTGTTGGTTTGGGAATTTGTTGCTTGTTTAATTATACATTTTCCTCCTCTCTCCCCTTCTCGCTTCTGTACAGTTTAAAAAATTAAATATTGATCGTCGATGTAATTCTCCAGTTTAAGGGGAGCAATTTAAGAAGGTGTGGGCATGTGAATAATTTTCAGTTTCATTCTATTTTGTGTTTGTTTTACCTGCTCAGCATTATTTTAAAATTTTGCAGTGTTTTATTCACCTTTTCTGTACTGTATTGTACTGGATTTCATCAGTGACAAATCTAACCCTGAACACTTTGATTTCCATCATTAAAGGTAAGTTCAGAAAAGAAACACATATCTTGCCAATGTAAATTGACAGGGTCACACTGGCAGTAGAAACAACATGAGCAACACAATAGCAACAATACAAATTTTTAATACTTATCAACTAATTTGAGAACAGCCAATGTAAATAATTGATTGCAAAACTACAATAAGTTATTCTATAAATGACATTACACATGAATAAATTCATTCTAACAATTATGAAATATGATGATTTTAAAAGGACACAAATTTGGCAGCTGTTAATTTCTATAGTTGGACTGAAATTGAGTTACTGTATTGAGACCCTTTCAAAATGATTTTTATTTTAATTATTTTGTTAGAATAGGATAATATAGACCAAAACAAACTAAAAAAACAGATTTTTAAGCATACATTTAAACATTCCCTCAGTAAAATGAATTAAGATGTAAAATATATGTGTTTTAGTTCTTATTAATAGCAACTGAACCTCAATTAATAAACATAATCTGCATCAATCTGTGAAATATTTAGAATATTTCTTTCCTACTTTAAAAAAAAATAGAAAAAAAAAACTATTAAAAACCAAATACCAGTACTTATGATTAACATCTCTGGTTCAAAGCCAAGGATTTCTACAGTATTTGCCTATTTTGGAAAGTATAACTAAAATTTATTGCAAATGGAGCCAAAGTTTTAGACAAGGCATGCAGTCAAATCCAAGACAGAACAGTTGAAAACAATCCCAGCCGCCACTATCTAATTAATTCAGGCTTAAATCCTTGCCTGTATACAATAATGGCATTATCTACTTCTGAGCATTATTGCTCCCAGTTTGCCTCTGAAGGAATACATTTTTTGTTTTAATTAAATAAAAACGCCTGCTTTTGTCATTTTAGTCGGAGCAAATCGAAAGTCTACAAATGGAGTGAAATTAAACAAAAGTCAAAGTCAAAGTGAACTTTATTGTCATCTCAACCATATACAAGTATACAGATATACGAAATTGCGATGCTCAGGGTCCACAGTGTAACAACATGAAGTGCAAATAATAAATTAAAAATAGAATTAAAACTAAGATTTAAATTTAAAATTAAAACACAAACAAGACCTTGTGCAAAGACAAGACAAAGAAGTAGCAGCAAAATGAATGTGTAGTTAGCAATGTGAGCATTGATGCAACGTATGGTATTTGCAATCTAGATACATAAATATAGTAAATAGATAAATAAATAATAAATAATAGATAGATAATACAGAAATTATCAGTGTATGATAATAGTTGTTTAAGACGTGTAAAAAATGACAGGTCAGAATGTTTCACAGCAAAAGGATATCAAGAGTGTCAAAATCCTTAAAGGTCGGCAGGAAATTTTCAGTTCTTCTCTACATGCACACTCGTCTTTACAGGAAAGTGGCTTGCATGTATAAAAGTTCTGTTTTTAGAGGTGGTTGAGGCAGTGTGGAAGATCCCAGGTGGCAGCATGGTGTTAAGGAGTCTGACAGCTTGGGGGTAAAAACTATCCTGCAGCCTATCTTCTGTTGGATGACAGAAGTGTGAAAAGACCATGTGAGGAGTATAAGGGGTCCTGCACAATGCTGCAGACCTTGTGGACACTACGTTTGTAAAATATGTCCTGTAGTGAAGGGAGAGGCAACCCAATAATGTTCTCTGCTGTCTTCACTATCCTTTGCAGGCGCATGCAGTCGGATATGTTGCAGTTGCCATACCAGAAAGTGATGCAGCTGGTCAGGACACTTTCAATGGTGCCTCTGTAGAACATGGTGAGGATGGAAGGGGGAAGACTTGCTCGCTTCAGCCGCCTCAGGAAGTGTAGTCTCTGCTGGGCTTTCTTGATTAGTGATGAGGTGTTATGTGTCCACTGTCACACATGTGCGACTAGGAACGAGCTGAATGGACCAAGTGGAGGTGATTACCTGCCGGGCCAGGGGGTGGTGGGGTGCTCTAAACCGGTTTCTGTTAATTCTGCACATCAGATACGAGAAAACCTGCCTGATCTGATATCACTTCCGGCTCCAGCTTCCAGACTGAAGTCAGTTCCGGGTTACAGACTATAAATCCTCCATATTACCAAACCAAGGGCAGTTTATACTGGGAACTCAAACAAGCAACATCAGTTGTTCACTTTAAATCCTTTGCAGATAGGAACAATATACGGGTGGCTGTTCCAAACCTTTTTTTAGTGTGTTGCGACTTGTTCTTTCATACCACGTAAGTTCCTCAGTTATGTGCACACCGAGGAACTTGGTACTCCTAACAGTCTCCACATCTAAACCATTTATGCTGAGTGGGATGTGGGCAGGATGTGATTTTCTGATGTCCACGATTATCTCTTTTGTCTTGCTGACATTGAGAGATAGATAGGAATATACCAATAAAGTACTGCATAATTACTTTATGCTTATTAAGAAACCAGTCAAGAATGGATGAATGGATAGATGAATAAAATGCAGTTTGCTAAGGCTCACAATATTTTCATACAGTAAATATTATAAGCGATGTACTACTCATTTTTACAAGCAACAAAACTGTTAACTAAATCAAAAATGTACTTCTTACACCTGTAATAGCAGTCATTATTTCAATACACCTAAATTTAGTACAGTGTAAAACGAAACAAGAGAACATCAGATACTCTGTCAAAATTAAATTACAGAAGATGTCCTTATGTCAATTACAGAAAGGTATTAAATGACTTGCCAAGAATAAGAATGATAAATGCTGCTGTCATACAGCTATTACTTGGTATTTAAAAAAAATCCATTATGAACTGGAATAGGTAGATTAGGTGCTTTGATTAAAAATAACATTGTCAATTATGTCTGTTATTTATATCATCAAAAAGTTTCCCAATCATTGTGTAATGTTATTAACCCTCCCCTATTCTAATTCTCTTCCTCAGTTAACTTGCTGTGGCTCTTGTGGCCACTACTGCTTTTTGCTCAATGTACTGCTCCTTCCAATGGAATATGACAACAGAGCAAAGAAAATCTTAGGGGTTACTAAGGCAAAACCAGAACACTTCATTTTGCTTCAATTTACACAATTGAAGTTTATAGTTTATACAGAATTTCCGATATTGTAGAATTTCCTGGAGGGGAAAATTGGTTGTCTGTGTTAGGTCAATGGTGGTAGTCTAATGCCAGGGATATATGACGCATGAGCTTGAAGACTCTGATGCTGTGCAAGCAGTATACTGACTATACTTGCAAGCGTACTTTAAGTAAATGTGGAGGATTTTGGCAGGTGGCAGAGCGAGAAATCATCACGGTGAGAAAACAACAAAACAATGTCTTTTCGCTGTGTTGTGAGTTGAGGGAAGAAAGATGTTAAAAAATAAAAATTCTTTGTATTTTGATGCTATTGCGAAGATGCAAAAAAAAAAAAAGAAACATCAACAGTGACACAGAATGTTGAGACAGTATGTGAGAACTTTAAATGTATCATGAGTATACAACACTTGTATTATCTATGTGAGAAATGGATGAAGGAAAACTAGCATAAAAAAAATCTTGCATACAACGCTGAAAGAAGATGTGTTACCTTTAACTTTGTCTTTTGGTGATCAGCTCATCTTTTGCTCACTTAACTATTCACAGTAACAAGACATTTTGAACAAGGGTGCCCAAACCTTTGCATGCCACTTTAAGGATTAAGGACTTTGGTCAACTTGCTGGTGCCCTCTTGAGTCAGGAGACAAATGCTTTACATAAATGTTTGCAAAGCAGATTTTGATTAGAAAGGGCCTGTAAACTAAAAGCAACTAATTTAATTATTTATTTTTTCCTGATTTCTGAAAGTTTGGTGGAAAAATGGGTTGAAGCTGACTAGAGTTCTCTGATGTGGATGTGGCTGGTGTTGGAAGTTTGTCCCTCACACATAATTTTGGCATATGAGAGGATGGTTCTGGATCAGATTCTTATGTAAAATCCTGTTATACTAAGGAGCTTATGCAATAATGTATAAAAACTTAAATAGAGAACCAGACAATGGTGGTAGAGTTACCCTAAATGATAAAGCTGTGTCATCCATGACAAGTGATCAGCTGAGCTGCCCTATAAGAGCTTTAGTTGAGAGGGCAGGAGCCGGCCTGCTTCAACTAACCATGAGAAGGGAGAAGGTTGGTTTCAGCTATCCATTTGTGAATGACAGAGACACAAGAATTTCTGTTGACTTCACTAGTTGTTTAAACTTTTTGAGACTCTGTTCAACTGAACTGCTGTTATGTGACATGCAGCAGATGCAGAGACCACCTCAACTGCTGGACTCCATCAGAAGGTGAAGCCCAGAGCCTCCACTGTATTTGGTAGTAGCAACTCATCTTGTCAATATAATGTTCATGTAGACTATGTGGAACTGCCCATCTAAAACTGACAAGTGGATTACAAAATAGTTAGCCACAGGAAAACTGAACGGGGTGACTACATTGGTGGGATTGTTGGTTTAAGTAAATAAGCATTTCTTATATAAAAACAAAGTAAATACAATTAAAGATAGTCACATAAAGTGCAGCGGCATTATCAGATTGGTTGAAAAGAACACGATTGGAAGATAGCAGTACAAACTGAAGAGAAACCTAAACAATTCACCTGTACAAATTAGATGTACAGTACAAAAAAGATTAAATACGAAAACAAATATGAAAGATTAGTGTGCTACTTGCCCAAACTGTAATGATAAAAAAAATAATCTTTTTTTTAAAATAAGGTCAAAGTTAAACCATCCAATTATATGAACTTGACTGCCTCTAATGTACTAACTTTGAAAAAACGCAATTAGTCATTAATATAATTGAGAAGCAGAGATGAAGACTTTCAGGTCAACTTAATGTGATGTTGGGTTGCCCACAGATGGCATACATGTCCTTGAACCCAGGACATCTATAGTCATGAAACTGAGATGTTCCAGGGTAAATGAGGACACAGAATAACAAGCCTGGTGCATATATGCAAAGCAGTTTTTTTTTTTTCAAAACTAAAATAAAGCCATCAATGTTGTAAACTGCCACGTAGTTCCAATAAGTAAATAAATAAACCATAATAAAAACAGTATTAAAGTGAAGGTTAAAATAGAAGGTTAAAACACAGTCAGGATCCATCCATTAAAAGTAATTATAAGTCTCTGTGCATCCATCTAAACCGATGTCTCCTCTGCTCACCCTCTACGTTCTGCTCAGTGAGGGATGACATCCTCCAGCAAGCGTAGTCAACCATTATCTGGTTTGTTTCATCATCGCTATCTCTCAGAATCCATAGAACACTGTTTTTTTTTTTTTTAATCAAGGGTTATGTACTAATTTATAGGCACTAAAATGCACTTTGTTTTGAATACTGAATTGATTAGAAAATAAACAGGCCTTTGCTCCAATCTTGCTGTTCTGTGTCCTTATTCACCCTAATCCGTCTTGGTCTATGACTATATGTCCTAGGTTCAAAGAGGTTATGCCAGTTCTGGGCAACCTAGGCATCACAAGTGCTACTGGTGGGAAAGACTAGTGGCAGTGAGGAATGAAGGCGAAGAGAGGAACAGCACACTGATTTGGTGCCTGCCTCATGGAAGAAAACACACATGTAAGCCTAAATTAACTTTTTGAATATGTGGGCCACACCGTGGACCCTTGCAACCAATTGCTCATATAGAATTCTTAAAAATATGTTGATTGATTTTGATTTATTAAACTTATAATCCTGAACTGGTTACATTTCTTCAAAGTTTGTTTTCTTTGGAATGGTGGCAAATTATGATTTCAGTCTTGTGGTATCTTGCCCTAATTACACATTATCATTAAATGTGTTTGCAAGGATGCCCAATAGCAATACTATGATAGAGGTTCAAAAATTCAGAGAAAATATCATCTGTGATTTTCCCTCTGTGCTTGTTTTTACGGCTGTCTCAACTTCTGTTGTTACGATTTCTGGACATTCAAAGATATCTATATTTCTCATCTGATTTTCTTGTCTACTAATGTTAAAACATTAGAAATACATTTTCTGAATTTCTTTGTTCTTCTCCAAGTACGTTATTTTTTTCTTTTGACTATCTGTTAATATTTCTAGTGTATATTTCTTATAGAGTACATTGAAGTAACATTATAGTAGTTTAACAAACATACCCACAGTAATTTTCTCATGTTTTCACAAGTACATTAAGTGATTTTAAATCTTTATTCTTTCTAATGCTTTTCCTGTTTTTTTTTAACAATGCACGGAGATAAGAAACTTGGTGTAGCTTACAATGCATAAGCAATGACAGAGTAAGCAGTGCACAGCGAACAGTAACACAGTGAATTAGTTTGCAACATTTTCATAACAGAACAAGATGCACAGTAAATAGATGTAGAACAATCAGGTCACATTACTTAAAAATATAAAAAAGCAACAATGGTTAGGATCCTTTTCAGTTTTTGTAGTATTTGTTTATTATTAAAAAGAAAACAGGTGTCAACTTACTGAAGGTAACTCCCAAAATAGGCTACAATATTGTGGTGAGTGCATTCTTTAACCATGAAGATTTCTTGCTCTATGATTCCAAAGTCATCGCCTAGGAAAAAGGAAATTAGCAGCTTAAAATAAAATTTATATTTTAATTATTTTAATATTTTTAAATTGTCTTTGCTTTGTATGTTTATTTGATATCCCGCCATGCTGTGTTCAAATTTCCACTTTATGATAACAAACAAGGAAAAACAATATCAAAGTTAGTCATGGAACGGTATGGGATAAAAATGTCTAATTTAATAATAATAATAATAATAAAGCATTTTATTTATAGGGCACTTTACATTTGTAGTAAATCTCGAAGTTATACATAAAAAGTTTAAACAAAGGCAAAACAAGTTAAAAACAGAGATAAAACAACAATAATTAGTAACATTCTTGTTAATATGCTTTCCTAAATAGAAAAGTCTTCAGCTGTTTTTTTTTTTAAAACAGCCAACAATCTACTGTGTTCTCCGGCTGTCTGGTAGAGCATTCCAGAACCATGGAGCAGCCACTGCAAAGGCTCAGTCACCCATTGTATGAAGTTTGGTCATAGGGGGTCAAAGGCGGTAGGTATTTGCAAAACGGAGGTTTCTTGTAGTGGATTGTAATATAAGGAGTTCCTTAAGATATTGTGGAGCATTTCCATGGATACACTGGTGAGTAAGCAGACAGTTTGTTTTCGATACGGAGGTGAATAGGGAGCCAATGAAGTGACCAAAGGATTGGTGAAATGTGCTCATATTTTAGCACCCTCATCAGGATCCTTGCAGGACTATTTTGAATTTGTTGTAGCTTTTGAAGGCTCTTGTTGGGGAGGAGACAAATGCATGAACCAGCTTTTCAGCATCACAGAGGGAGAGGCAGGGACAGAGTTTGGCTATATTTTGGAGATGAAGGAATGCAATTTTACAAAGGTGATGGACATGTGTATCAAATGACAGATGGGAGTCTAACTTGACACCCAAATTTGTAACCTAAAGGGGAGAGGGCAATGGTATGGTCAGAAAAGGAAATACAATTTATGGAGGAACGAAGTTGATGGGGGGTACCAATTAAAAGAGCTTCAGTTTTGGTGCTGTTCAGCTTGAGGAAGTTCGTGGAGATCCAAGCCTCAATCTCATCCAAGCAAAAGGAAAGAGTTAATGGAGATGTAAGGGAGGTTGAATCCAGTCTCACATAGAGCTGCGCATCATCAACCCAGGGGTAGCATATGAATGTTGAAAAAAGTCGGCCCAAGGACTGATCCTTGTGGGACCCCACAGATGACAGAGTGTGTATGAGATTTAGCATCCCCCAGGGCCACATACTCAGCCCTATCTGTGAGATAGGACTCGAACCACTCCAGAGCAGTCCAATTATATAGTGGAGACAATGGAGGAGAATATTAGGATCTACTGTATTAAATGCAGCTGTGAGATCCAGAAGGATAAAGAGTGATGGACAGCCCTGGTCAGCGGCCATCAGGAGGTCATTGATGACTCTGACCAAGGCTGCCTCTGTACTGTGAGAAGATCAGAAACCAGATTGAAAATTTTCAAACAGATTGAATTTTTTGAGGTAATCCTGAAGCTGGACCAAAACAACCTTTTCCAAAATCTTAGACAAAAATGAAAGGTTGGAAATTGGACGATAGTTTGCTATCACTTCAGAATCCAAAGAGGATTTTTTAAAATGAGGTCTAATTTTTGTGGTTTTCAAGGCCTATAGGACTAAGCCGCTCTGAAGAGAGTGATTAATGATATCAGCCATAAGAGGGCTTAAATCCTATATATTAGCTTTTACCAGAGGAGTAGGAAAAGGGTCCAATGAACACGTTGAAGGCCTCATCCTCTGGATGATGCCCTCAACATCTTTAACTGTGGTACAGAGGAGCTGGGAGAGGCAGCCCATTGGCTTTGATATGGAAACATCCAGTGATGGAGGGCTGGAAACAGACAATGAGGAGCAGATGGTGTCTACCTTAGAGGTGAAATATTCAATAAAATTATTACACTGCTCCTCTGTGAAATTATTACAGGCGTAGGTATGAGGATTGAGTAAAGTATTTATCACGGAAAAAAAGTAGTTTGGGGTTTCCAGGGCTGTTATTAATTAAATTTGAATAGTATTGAGATCTAGCGGTGGACAGTGCTCTAGAGTAGTTCTTTTGGTGTTCTCGATAGGCTGATTTGTGGACCGTTAAACTGATTGCAACAAAATGCTACTCGAGGGCTCGCCCAGCTGCTTTCATCTGTCGAAGCTCACTTGTAAACCATGGGGCAGATTTTACAAAAGAGGTGATTTAACTCAGGCATGGGTCTCAAGGATGTTCTGGAGCCTATTGTTGTAATAATTGACTAATTCACTGACAGAAGAAAGGTGGGGAGCAATGGAGAAGTTCTTAATGTCAGCATTTAAATCAGTCAAATTTATTTTTTCCAGGCTCCTGAAGCGGATACAGTGCTGTGGTTTAGAATATAGTGAATATGTGGGTAAATCTAATGAAACAATTTTGTGATCGGAAACACCCAAATCAAATACTTGGAGATCAGAGATGCGTACTGAGTCAGTAATGTCTACAATATGATTATAAATTAAGACAGGATTTATTTGTCTAATTTGTCTTGTTAATTTACTGAGACCAGATAGCCTAGCACTTCTAAATGCAACTCATCCGGGAGAACAACAAAAACAGAGACATCATTTGGAAGCTAATCAAGGACTTTGTTAAATGGTGCGACTCAAACCACTTACACCTGAACACCAGCAAGACCAACGAACTGATGGTGGATTTTAGGAGGCCCAGGCCCCTCATGGACTCCGTGACCATCAGAGGAGACTGTGTGCAGAGGGTACAGGCCTATAAATACCTGGGAGTGCAGCTGGATGATAAATTGGACTGGACTGCCAATACTGATGCTCTGTGTAAGAAAGGTCAGAGCTGACTATACTTCCTTAGAAGGTTAGCGTCCTTCAACATCTGCAATAAGATGCTGCAGATGTTCTACCAGATGGTGGTGGCGACTGCCCTCTTCTACGCGGTGGTGTGCTGGGGAGGCAGCATAAAGAAGTAGGAGCCCTCACACCTGGACAAACTTGTGAGGAAGGCAGGCTCTATTGTAGGAATGAAGCTGGACAGTTTAACATCTGTGGCAGAGGGACAGGCACTGAGCAGGCTCCTGTTAATCATGGAGAATCCATTGCATCCACTGAACAGTATCATCTCCAGGCAGAGGAGCAGCTTCAGTGACAGACTGACAAACGCTAACATTATTCAAAGTTATTGTCTATTTTTACCTGCATTTTTATTACTCTTTAATTTAATATTTTTTGTATCAGTATGCTGCTGCTGGATTATGTGAATTTCCCCTTGGGATTAATAAAGTATCTATCCATCTATCAATCATATATGGAAATACTTTTTTGTTACTTTATTGTCACTTGGAGATGCTTTGAACTGCAATAAGAAAATGTATATATCAGTACCTTGAGAGTGATTATGGCAGATACTAAAGTGACATTTGCAGAAATCCAAAAATCAAGAACGTGAGAAACATAGTTTAAATGAAGTATGACTTTTAATAACAGTAAAAATAAGATACAGTACACTCCAATTGTGCTTAGAAGTGTCAAAATCATTTTCTTCATTTTAAATACATTGAAATAAAAAGTATACAAGGTCACTCAAAACCTGTTCAAACATTATAACATATAATCAAATTAGATAACTGATATTAAAATGTGTGACTACTAAATTAGTAAAATAATTACAGAAAAAATACTAAATCCAGAAATTCATCCATTTCCATTTCTTAAAAAATTCCACTTGAATTATTTTTTCCCCCCTTTGAAAATGGAAAAATGTATATAGAGATTTTTGACAAAGATAACATTGGTCCCACACCTTTCTATTAGAGAACAAGCTCTAGTCACAATGCAGTTAATAAAATAAGGGCAAACATATTTGAGTGCCCAAGACAGGAAGGGCTCACTTTGAAAATTTAATGTGACAGTTTTAAATCATTAGTTTATAAAATCCTGTCTGGCACAAGCACATCATTGAAACAACAACGAAGCAAAGAGTGAACACTCAGAAATAAAATAAATTACTGACTTGTACAATGTATTGCATAAACAAGAGATCATTGCTCAGACTGAGATCAAAAAAAATGTTGTGTGACCTAACTTAAGCTGCATCTTGCTACTAAAACTATTTCAGAAAAAAATCAGAATATCTACCAATTTATAGATCATCTGTTTCTCTGTAGTTATCACAGCTAGTGCCATGATGGCCAGCATTTGTTTCCTTATATTTTAAAAAGAACAAGGTTACCGAAATCTAAAAAAATACAACTGAATTAGATGTTTAGCTTCAGCTTTCGGTACTTCAGAGTCAGTGATTTAATGTGTTTAGAGACTGCTTGTTGATATTGTGGAATAATTTAACTACATTTGATTAACAGAACAAAAAAAACTTGGCAAGGAAATTATTTTAGCGCAAAAAAAAAGGGATTTGCTTCATTGCTACGGTGGTCACAACTACAGCTAAAGAAAGATGTGCAACATTTTATTTTAGTCTGCCAACATGTCTTAATTTTCTTCATAACAAACATTACTGCTACATAATGCGTGATTATAGCTTTCCTAAACAGTCTTAATTTTGGAAAGGTACAGTAGCATCCACCATAATTAAAGAATAAGTGTCTGTAGGATTATTCCAGTAGCTATTGCTCTGTCAATCCACCAGATGGCGTAACAAACATTTGTAATAATAAAATGCATTGTATTTGTTATTCCAACAGATGGCACATCACAAACATTAACATTCTTTTACAAACACCATACCAAATGGCCTATAACAGAAACATATGTATTAGTGCATCACAATACAATACTAATACTTGTGCTGTATGTGGTGAGCATACTGTGGTGCATCGGTTACATTTACAAAAGCAAAGCATTTTATTACTGTATGCATCACAAAGTACATTCCAAAAGATGGTCCACTGCAAATGTTGACACTGTAGTCTACATTGATTACTCAGTTTATATCCTGTGTTAGGTGGGTAGCATAGCTAGTACTCAATAAATTATGATTGAAATGTGATTTTTACATATAGCGTTTATATAAAAATCATAACTTGCCAAAAGAATAGATATTTGTTTATCTTTGACATTTTAAATACCATGGTAATTAAAAAGAACGACAAGCTTTCCTGAATACTAGTATCCATTATAATGTATTCATATACTTAAGGTACTAATATCATAAAGCCATTATTCCATGCAATTGCGCTGCTTTTTCTTTAAAAATAAACTGTGAAAGTGGGCTCTGTTAAAAGTGCTGTATGAACAAAAATTATTTTGATAGACCGTATATTAGAAGGAAATTAGGAAAACAAGCTTTCAATTAACAATCTGATTTTTTCCTCAAAATCTTAAAACAAAGTCAGGTTCATCAGCAGCTCTAAATGGCTCTGGTATAAAGAGTGTGCATGAATGAGCCTCAGGTTGCTCCTATAGTATGTTCAGGGCTGCCAAGTAAAACTCCAGCTACTCTGTGGACCTGTGCTAAATAAAGCAGCTTAAGGGAAAAAATAATAATCAACAACTGAGTGAGAACTATAGTAATGGAGTGTTTTTTTTAGACATTATAAAATTGAAAGCACTTATGACACATGGCGATGTCATGACGCAAATGTTAGTTCACCGTCTTGTGAAACTTCTCTTTTTAACATGCAAAAAAAAAAAAAAAAAGAGAACAAGATGACTTGGTTAAACAAAATGCTATTTCAGATTAGGTGTTCATAAGTACAGTACATTATATATCTAGGTGAATCACTGAGAGAAGCTGTACCTTCCTACTTTAATAAACTCACCATAAAATTTACAGACATTAGACCGCTGCTCATCCTTAGATAACCAGTAGATATATTTCAGTAAAGCAGTGTTAAATTTTAAGTCAATACTGTTTGCCTCCAAGCTTTATGAGCTACTGTTAAATATGGAGGACTTGCAGTGAGGTAGCTCCTAGCATCTGCATCCAGAAATGAAATGGAAACCACTTTTGCTAAATAATAACATGATCCAAATCTACTGTATATAAAGAGAGATGTGTCTGCTTTTTCACCATACATACTTGCACTCAGCATTTGTGCTTTGTTTTAATATTTCAAGAAGGCATGATTTGACATTCATAAGCTGATAAGTCTGTTTAGTAACAAAGGAAACCAGTTTTGAGAAACCATTGAGATTTAAGACTGACTTGTAAATGCATCTGTTCAAAGAACACTGTATGAAGCACAAACATAGTTAATTACAAACTTAACAGTACTAGGCTGTGTGGTATTGAAAGAGATGTAACTAGCTGCCAGACAAATAGAATAAAATATTAATCCATTAAAATAAGAAATGTAATCTGTGTGTAAATTAAGTATTAAAAAAAGTGAGATTAACTTAACCTCATAATGGTCTATAAAACTGTACCTGTGCATGAGGTGAAGGATAAAAGGCTTTTAGTGGGTGTGATAAGGTGTATATACAGTATTTCTGAGTGTGACAGCTTTAGTCTCGAATGCACATAAAGAAACTATATATAATTTTACCAGATATATAGATTAAAGCTTTTGGCTTCTTTACATTAATAACTAAAAAAAATCATGGTTGGCATCAAGTTACAAGAGACGATGAATGACATTAATGTTGGCATGCCACAGCACCTTTTAAGTTCATGATGCATACTTTACTCACTACAAAAAGTATGTACTGCATTTAAAATATAAAGGAATGATTAGGGCATGAGTCACAGTAGTAGCGCTATTGTATCACAACAAGGATACTGGGGTTCAAATCATAGGTGCTCTCTGTGTGGAGTGGCCTGTTCTCCTCAAGTTCTCCGTAATTTCCTCCAATAGTCCAAAGACATGCATGTTTGGTGGATTGGTGATGCTTAATTAGTCCAATGGCATGCAGGTTAGGTGGACCAGTGATGCTAAATTGATCCCTGATGTGTATGTGTGTGTGTATATATGTGTTCATTCTGTGATTGACTAATGCCCTGTCAAGGGACTGTTCCTGCCTTGTATCCAATACCTGCTGGAATATGCTCTAGCTTCCCTGTAACCCTGCTCTGGATTGTGTGTTTAAGAGATGGGTGGATGAATGCATGCATGGGAAATTATGGATGCAGCCATGCTCTAGAGCTATAGGTTAGGGACAAAATCTTTAACAACTTTTTATTTAGCTCTTCAGTTGATCTCATAAAGGATCAAATAAACATTGCCTTTTTAAAATTGGTTTTCAGTGGCGAACAAAGCCAACAGCCCTATGTCAAAGGGCTTTGACCAGTACTTGGAAGTGAACTTTAATTCAATCAACAGAAGCTACATCCCCTCCTCCTAAAAGTAACTGTACATCCTCTACTCCCAGCCTAATCAAATAGCATCTCACAGGCCACACGTGGCCCATAAGTAACCTCTTTGTGGCCTACTAGCCCAGTCCGTTCTGCAAGAAACAGAGAGAAAAACCAAGAAAAACACATTTCCTAAGCCTTCAGAAATTCCTACAGTAGAACAGTAGTACAGACTATGAATATGACACTCTGCGTAGCCTAGCAACATTCAACCCACAATGCTTCATGCTGATTGTGTGTCTAGAAGTGCAGGTAGTAGCAGTATATGATGCAGTGATTTTTTTTTTCTGTGATGGTACAAGAAGCAACAGCTGGTAGTGGAATTGACTAAATATTAAATGATTCTATGATTACTTATGTACGGAGTCTTGGTTATATTCCAGGTGGATCAAACGAGTGCAAACATGAGTTTTTGTAAATTAATCTAATTGTTACATCAATGAGAGCTTTGTTACTGACAAGCACTGTCTCTGCACTTTTCTTCATACAATTGGTTAACCCTTCGCAATTTTCTTTAAAACTCAAAACCTTTTCTTTAAAATCAAATGAAGCAACAATTGCTTTGCAGAACTACATAACTTTTTTGTAGAATATAGAGTGCTTTATTAACCTGCAGTTAATATTCTTCGATTTCAAAAATTCTGTTTGTAATTTTAAACTATCAATCACCACATTATGTAGTGCAGTATGCCTGTGCAGGTAATATAATGGTAGCACCACTACCTCACAATAAGGAGATCTTTGGTTCGTGTCCCCGGTCTTCTCGGAGTGAAGTTCGCAAAGTGCTTTGAGTAATGAGTAAATCGCTATATAAATATAAAAAATTATTATTATTATACTTCACAAATTGTCAAATTTTAAACAGTATATTTTTTTTCACCAAATAAACAAAACATATCGCTAGAACTCTTGGCCCCTATATATCGTCACAGTACCTCTGGTTTGATCCAAACACAACATGTGTGTACTGGCACCTTCATGTTTACAAAAAGCAGTGCATCCCATATGCATTTGTCTCATCAGATGAGCTACTCATCCAGGACTTGCCTCTGTGACTTAACTCAAATGATAGCAAAAGAGAAGCTTTACTTCAAGAAGTGAATCTCAGCACCTAAATAAGCTCTGCATTCTGGAACAAAGCTATATTACATACTAACTGTGCTTCAGAAAGACGTCTCAAGTACTCTCTACAATTTTACAGATACCACTGCAAGCAGTCTACCTCACTCACCCACAGATCTGTATTAGAGGAACTGAGAAAGCGAACTGTGACATCAAACAAAGTCTGTACAATGAAGGAACCAGAGTGCTGGTTTTCTAGAAAAACAGGAAACCTCTCAACAAACATAAAACAGCTTTTTCTGTGCTATATTTTTCCTTGTCTTACTCTTTCATGTCTTTATATTGGTATAAGCAATTATTCTATTGGTATAATCCTATTATGCTTGCATAAATAAACAGTAACTGTATGGGCACAGTTGGAACATGAACATGAATTTTTTTTGGATTTGTAAAGCTTAAATGCCATAGACTGGAGGCAGTGCTTGAAAAATATTCAATAGTTTGTGTTTAAGGATTCTGTTCTACTAGGAGCCATTCCTGGATAGCACACCAGGATGTTAGAAGACATTTTCCTGCAAATATCCAGTCACCATATTCAATATATCTGAAGTTGCATTATATATAACTCAAATCATTTCAAACTCTGGATACTTGTCCTGTCCTGTGTACTATTTAAGATATGTTTAGCATGTACACATTTTATAGGAAAACTTGACATATGATTTATCAGTTAACTGCATATGGACTGTGATTACAAGCCTATTTTAATCAACATATAATTCTACTTAAGAGCACATGTGATGGGGCTTAACACAAATAATACCATTTACACAACTGCTGCTGCATTTATCAATGTTTCCAAAAGTATACAGTAATCCCTCCTCGATCGCGGGGGTTGCGTTCCAGTAACAACCCCGCGATAGGTGAAAATCCGCGAAGTAGAAACCATATGTATCTATGTTTATTTTTATATATTTTAAGCCCTTATAAACTCTCCCACACTGTTTATAAATATTCCCCGCAGAGTTATACAGCATAATCCCTTTGTATTCTCTTAGATATTAGGTAAGATTCATTGAAATTATGTATATAAACACACTGTTTATATACAGTAAAACCTAAATATTATTTTAAAGATATTGAGTGTCTCCGATATCACATATGTTACAGCCATTACGATAGACATGCCACCAGCAATAAATACGTACAATGCAACAAAAATAGTATACAGTAAATGTGTGTACAGTGACACTAAACGTACGTACATGTACTAAGTACTGTAAGTAGAAAATTAATTATGGTTACTCACCAACAATGACACGATGACTTGTCCGATAACAATGAGTTTTATTTTACTGCACAACAAAGGAGAGCGTTACAGCCCTTAAAGGAGCCACTTCAGGCGATTGTGAAGCACTGCCGTTGTTTTTCTTCTGGCAGTCTTCAATCCAAATCCCTAAAGCAGATTCCATCCAGACTACTGCCTTATTACATCCACTTACAACTTGTTTTGCACCCTGGTTAAAAGGACACTGCGGCCGTAGATCTTATATTCCTTTCCTACTTTTTAAATAAAAAGAATCGTAGCCTTCAACAAATCCAAAACATTTACCTTTCCGGCAGTCGTTAACATCTTCCGTTTGCGCTTGGGCACGGCCCCTGAAGCAGTAGCAGATCGTTTTGAAGCCATAATGAAGGGCTTGACTATGCACAAAGATAAACACAAAAGAGCACAACTCTTTACACAGCGAAACACGTTGATGCCGAATGAGCGAGACGAGACTTCCTGGTTTACACTGCATTCAGCAAGCAGGAACTTAACTGCGTGCTCTGATTGGTTAGCTTCTCAGTCAGGAGGACTTAACTACGTGCTCTGATTGGTTAGCTTCTCAGTCATCCGCCAATAGCGTGCCTTGTATGAAATCAACTGGGCAAACCAAATGAGGAAGCATGTACAGGAAGTAAAAAGACACATTGTCCGCAGAGCCCGAAGCAGCGAAAAATCTGCGTTATATATTTAGTTATGCTTTCATATAAAATCCGCGATAGAGCAAAACCGCGAAAGTCAAAGCGCGATATAGCGAGGGATTACTGTATAACTTAGACACTAACTATGACACATACCACAAGAAATTTTGCTTTTAAGTAACCATCAGTAAAATAAAAAAAAAAGTCAGAAAAACATGAAGAGAACATTTCACACCACGCACTTAAAAGACTTTTTCTCTGTGATGTTACAATTTTAGATATGTTACATTTCATAGCTACTTGCATTTTGCTATACACCACATTCTATATTTACTGTGGTCAGTAAAGTCTATACCCTTACAGCTAGCAATTCATAGAAAACTGGACCACTTTCACTGTTAAATCAATATTATGGCAAGGTAACAGGCTGAAATGTCCTACTTATACTACTGTAAACGATCCAAAGTTTGTAGATACCTTACCATCGTGTCTGTATGAGTTTTTTGGACATCACAATCCAAAAACATGGACATTAATATGGACGTTGCGCTCTCTGTGTGGCTATAAACAGCCTCCATTCATCTGGGAAGGCCATTCACAAGACTTTGGAGTGTGCTAATGGGATTTAGAGCACATAAGGACATTTGTGAGACTGGTACTGATATTGGACAATAAGACCTGGCTCTCAATCTGTGTTCCAATTCACCTCATAGTTGTTTTTAGGGTTGAGGACCGAGCTTGGTCTTCATGGTCCTGATTTTATGCACAGAGGCACAGTTAAACTGGCACAGAAAGGGCCTTTTCCAAACTGTTATCAGAAAGTTGGGAGCATACAAATGTCTAAAATGTATTTGTATGCTGTTCTATTAACAGTAACCTTCACTGACCTTCACTGCAACAAGAAGCCTAGGCCAAATCCTGAAAAACAGACCCTGGCCATTATCTCTCCTCCAGCAAACATTACAGTAGGCACTATGCAATTCTAAAGATAGGGTTCTCCAGAAGGCGGCATCCTCAACTTAGAAATCTGAAGAGGTGTCTACATATTTTTGGCCAAGTTATCAATTATAACATTTTACACTTATCTGTATAACTCTATATCCCAAAGTCAAGCGTTTCTATTAGAACTAAGACAATACACTTTCTTTATATAGAATGAATTTAGAGTACTAAGGCAAGGTTCACACTATCTTTTCATTTAAAGATAGAATTTTTAAACAAAAAACAGCCTCTATCTACACTAGTGTTTTCAAATGCTTTGCAAAAGTATGTTCATCCACACTAAAATGGCCGAAAATGATGTAAACATTTGCCTACATGTGTATATTAGCAGAAAAACCATTGAATGGGATTTTCCTTTTGCATGTGTATTCAGCATTAAAACTCCACAAAATGCACTTTGCACACAGGTAAGTAATGAAAAGCAACTTCTCCACGTCTGCTATGTTTTTTTTTCCATAAAATGTGACCAGCCAGGGAATGAGATGTTGTTAATAAGCAGGATTCAATTAGGGACATGCTACTTAACACTAGAATTACCAGAGCCTATGAAAAAACTCGTAGATCCGTCCCACCTTAAATCACTTCTTAAATCCCTTCACACCTCTCCACGAGCGTCTTTTGTCTCATCTAAATGTGCTGATAAAGACAAGCAGCATGTAGCCAGCTGTTCCATCCCCCCACAGCTGCAGAACGTGCACGAGCTTCTCTCAGCTCATGCCTTGATTGATTATCTGGGAGTGAAGTGGAGTTTTAGAGTGGAAATAACAGATCGTTATTTGGAACACACGCATTTCATGTCTGTTCCGTTTCTACAGTAATCTGTGTAAACACACTGTTAAAACAGAAATGTTTTTTATATTTTTAGTAGTAGATGACAAAATGTAGGCATAAACTATGTAATGTATGAAGCCTGAAGTCCAAATATCAAAGGATCACTTTCACAAAAGGTACAAATAAAACACAATTGCAATTTTATTCAAAAATATAACTGCAGAAAAAAAAGCCGCCTTAACATGCAACATTGACACCTGTTTATTATGACCGCCTTCGTAGCGCAACAGAACCAGCTGCTGACTGGGAATCAAAAGGTTGCGAGTTCGATCCTGCACCACTCTGTTTTGAGAATAAACTGCTCTTATTCTTACTATTTTTGAATAAACAGCCGGTGTAATTTATGATACTTGTAAAGGTTAGCTTTTTTATTTTTAATTAGTCACTTTTATTATCTCAGCCACTTTCACACGACATTATTCTCTTTTCTGCAACTAGAAGAACAAACACAGCTCTAAGTGTGAATTTACCTAGTTCCCATTGATTTTGTCACTTTGTTCATAACAAGAATCAGTGATTTTTTAAGGGTAATTTTTGCCCCTCACTGACTAAAATACACAGTCATTTTATAAATAAAAGGGGCTGTTTTGTCTTGGTAGAGTAATATTTTGCTCTATTTTTCCCCTTTTGTCAGAAAGCATCAAATCTCATAGACTTACCACTGTTTATAAGGTATTATAGTATATAACTCTTTCCCATCTTCCCTCCTACATCTATAAACTCAGGCAATTATGTGTAGTAAAAGACAAGCAGGAGTTAAGTTACAATTTAAACCATGCATTATTTATAATATTCATAAATAATAACAATATGCAAAGTACACTTGAATATTGGCAACCATACAACCTGATTAAATGGTGATGTGTAGTGTCAAGCGGCACACAGACTTGTTTGTTACTTAAAAATGTCCCTAGTTAAGGCATCATTTGTGGTCAGCTTTCTTTAGAACAGGCCGCATGCCTGTTTCAATATGGCTGTCGAGCAGTGCTCTCCATTGTGTTGTTCTTGTCAGCTCATGCATCAGTTTGGTAAGAGAGAGAGATGCTCCTTCATCAGATGTTAGTGTGAGAGACAGAGTGTGAGGGAGTGAGCAAATTTATTTAAGAGTTTTAATTTAAGTCTATTGTGTGAATTCCTAAAACTGACCTTTGTTCTTTACTGGTTTTGTGTCCCCTAGAGCCAATAGGACGTCATGGTACTTAAAGGCTTCTGATACAAGTCAGTTCTAAACAGCCATACTTCAGACCAATGGGGGAATAGAACATCTTACATCTTAACAACTGCCACCCCCCAAGCCAATATGTTAAGGTAAAGCTTGGCATTTAGGCAGCCTGTCTTTCCTATGGGGGTTGAAAGACTTTAGCAGAGAAACACTTGCCAAACTGGTTTAAGGCACATCTCCCAAATCCTGTCGTAAAATTCAAAGAGATTCAGTCCCGGTGTAGTGGTACTTAAACCATCAAACCATTGTTGTTATTATCAATAATGTAACACTAATATTACATTGCTTTCCTAAGTTACAAATAAAGACATACAAAATATTTATCGAGTTATATGCAAAAGCTCACATCACAACACTCCACCCCAATAAATCTTTTGTACAATGTCTTTATAAACAGTCTTAATTGTTTGCCGAGTCTGTTGAATGCGCTTTGATTTGCAGTATTTGCTCTCCCAGTGTTAAAAGTTGTGTGTGACCATTTGTCCATTACATATCTTCTTTATTTCAAAAACAATCAGAAGAATGTAGATCTGCTCCTGATGACTTATATCTACTCCGGCTTGCTTCAACTGCTTTCTGCAGTCTTCATATGTCATCAGATCTGGTGGTTGAAAATGAGACAAGTCCACACCTTCCAATAAACTAGTCCACTGAAATTTAGGTCTATTGTATGAATTCCTAAAACTGACCTTTGTTCTTTACTGGTTTTGTGTCTAACTGCTAATTAGACCCCTGTCTAACACATTACTTTAACATGGCCTTCTCAGAACTTCATTTTAATTTAATCCTGATACTCGGTATATTCAATTTATTATCATAACTATTCATTGTGGCTCTAAAATCCATACTAACCCCTACTCTCTGTTCTGTTTCTTTTCCAGTCTTCTGTGGTGGCGACCTGCACCACCACCACCACCTAATCAAAGCACCATGATGTTCCTACATTGGTGGATTAAAGGCCAGAAGTCCACATGACCAATATCATCAAGTCCTTCCATGAGAACCCTAAATACAATGAGGACTGTTTTCATTTATGTTACGTAGAATGCCCAGAGAGGCCTGGGCGGTCTCATGGTCTGGAACCCCTACAGATTTTAATTTTTTCTCTCCAGCCGTCTGGAGTTTTTTTTCAGTCCTCCCTGGCCATCGGACCTTACTCTCATTCTATGTAATTAGTGTTGTCTTATTTTAATTCTTACTTTGTCTTTTTTTCCACTTTTCTTCATCATGTAAAGCACTTTGAGCTACATTATTTGTATGAAAATGTGCTATAGAAATAAAATGTTGATGTTGTTGTCCCAAACTATCAGTTTAAGCATATGCAGCTGTACAATTAACATCAAAATTTGAAAGGTAACATACCACAGGTGCCAGTACAACCACTTCTGTGCAAGTGAGAGCACATGTGCCACTGCATAAACTGTTCACAAACCAACATCTGTGGCCCCTCTTCACACATTTGGGGTTGATTTAGTTGCCTCTTGTGCTTTTCTATCCATGGTGCAACTCTTGACTGCCATCAGCTTTTACCAGTTTAGGCTGGCATTACCACCATGAGATATCATAGCTATGCAACTCATCATTCCCCCTGAAGGCCACACCTAGAGTTGTTCCCTCACCATATGCATACTTGTTGTGCTAAACACCTCGGTTCAGAATTGGCCCACTAGTCTTATGCTTGTACCACAGCTGACAACCTCAGCAGGGCTTCCTTATTTTCCCCAATTAGACTATACCTAAACATCGGAGCCCATATGACTTGCAAATGTACCAGCTATACCTTCCTTCCTGAAAAGTTCACCAATTTGCTCAGTATACCTCTCTTTAATAATAGTATTAATTATATTAATTATCCCACTTAATTAATACCCAGAATGTATACTTTATGAACCCAAAATTAATCCCTTTATTTTGTCATTTCTGACTGGTTTGTTCAGTTTCCATTCCTTGGAATATAAATTTGCTGCAGTAATGAACAATCCTTTCCTTTTAAACTATAGCTATTGTGACTAGTCTTCTTATTGCATGACTTGTGGACTTGTTACTCACTTAAACCTCAGTAAGTGTCTTTTTCTTGCTGTCTCTTCAGTTCTTCATGTCTTTGTCTTTAGTCTTTGCTCGTTGTCTTTTCCTCTTTCTTTTTTTATTCCGATATGTAGGCAGGTCTGCAAAATGGAAGGTGACAAAGCAGTTTCTGTGCATCTCGTTTTCTTAGTTGTTGACCTGGTGCCAACACTCAAACTTTGCTTCTGGGCATTCACTGGAACAGCTTGGCCACTAGTGCCATTCCACTCTAATGGTCTAGTGGTAACCCAATCTCCTACATGGATTTTACTCTACTAATTGCCTTCACTATGTATTACCTGCACCAACCATAAGTCCATAAAAACCTTACAATAGATGTAGCACTTTTGCAAATGGCCAGAAAATTGAAACAGAAATAACTATTTTCCCTTTCCTGTCTTCCTGTGCTACCCTTCTATTTTTTTGTCATTGCCTGTGTGTCCTTTTTTATTTTATGGTAACTGCTACCTGAAAGAATCCAAGTGCCAAGTCCAGCATCTCTCCTAAGACTGACCTTTATTCTTTACTCAAGACCAACTCACTTTTCTCCATTTTATTACACGGAGTTTCACAGGCTGTCTTTTTAAACAACTGGTCAGTCAGGTTTCGAATTACTGAACCTGTGTATGTGCTTTTTAATTACTGCTGGGCCTAGCAGAGCTGTTAGGATATTCACACCCCTGTGCATTCCTGACTTGTTGCCTGAGCTTGTAAACCTTCCTGCTGCACCAACCCCCATCTTTTGTTCTTTGGCTTGTCCTGGTTCATCAAACCAACTCCTAAACTGATGCACTTTCTTTCCAACTCAGCCATTCTTGCACTAGCACTTTCAGACCTTTCACACACTAGCACTTGAATTCCTTTCATTTCCATTGCTCCTTGTTTAAATTCCACACTTTCTTCACTCAGTATCCTTATTGCATTATCCATTTCATGCCCTCTAGCCAACAATTGACATTCACACTCACCAGCTTCTCTGCCTTCTATCTGATTTCTTTGTCCTAAATCAAATTTCAGTGCAGCACTGGTTACCTTTCCTAACAGTGGTGAAATATCTATTTGTGTATCATGTTCTTTAAATACGGGACAGACCTCAGAATTACCTGGAGATTGTGGTGCAGTGGAGAATAATAGAAGGTAACACCCTTGCTGTTTTCCCTTCCTTTCATCCCTCCCTTTTTCCTCACACTCACATTCCCACTCTTTTTTTGAGCACTCATCTGTCTCAGGTGCGTCATCCACCCATGTTTTAGGGTTCCAGTCAAATCCGGTTACTATTGCCCTAACTTTCACCATGGGTGGTTTTCTCTCCTTGTTTCCCCCTGCTTTCTGTGCGTTCCACTTCAGTAGTGGGTGTTCCACATGCTAGCACTTCACACCAACTGTTACATCTTTCAAAACTTTCACACAACATTCCGCAACTTTCACTTTCATCCACTTCATTGTCTTTCTCATACTTGTCATCCTTATTACCAATACAAGATAGTAAACCTCTTATAACAGCAGCTGTCTTCTTTATACCCGATTTCTGTTTTCCTGATTTTAATCCTTCCAGCCCCCTTCCATTTTGTGGCATGTTCAGCTCAGCTTCTGCTTTCTCTACCTGCACTACAGGTTTCCATTTCCTAGCTTTATCCTGCTTGCCTCTGCCACACCATTGCTGTTTTTATCTATGATGTAACACTAATATTACATGGCTTTACCTGAGTTACAAATAAACACATCCCCGGGTTACGTATGAGATAGGGACTGTAGGTTTGTACTTAAGTTGAATTTGTAAGGTTTTTCTCTTCTTTGCTGTATCACCAGCACTTGCATCAGATTTGTGTTTCAGAGACATTGTTGATAGATGAATACAAAATATTAAGATGAGCTCTTCTGCACAGTACACGCTATCACAGCAGGAAGGCACCAGTTGTCAACACGTCTGATGTACTGACAGGAGACAACTTCCTGCTATGTACATAACAGTACAAGCAGGCTTGCTATTGAGAATGAATAGAGGCATCAACGGGCGGTTCATCACCAGATCACCTCACAGTCACCTCCACTACAGTATTCTGCCTACAGCATCCGCCCACCGAGACACGGTGCAGCCAAAGGAGGGTAGTGAATTGCCCCCAGTTAATAGGCAGTCATCCAACGCACACTACAATGCTACCCCCTGTCGCCCCGTTCACCCTCAATGGCTTCCATTCAGCCACAACTGGGTCACCGCTTGCAGCATTACCAGCCACCCACAGAGAACGAACGGGGCAGCTGTGTGTGGTGGGCGGGCAGTGAAACGGCTTGCCACCTGGAGCCGCCCGAGGGACACTACACTGCGCGAGCAGCAAAATCGCCCCCCCTCCAGGCTCCATCCAGCCTCCGCTTGCAGCATTACCAGCCGCCCAACGAGAACGAACAGGGCAGCCGTGTGTGGTGGGCAGGCAGTGAAACCGCTTGCTGCTAGGAGCCACCCGAGAGATACTACACTGTGCGAGCAGCAAAATCGCCCCCTTCCAGCCTCCGTCCAGCCACCGCTTGCAGCGTCCCCAGGCCGAAGATGATGGAGCTGCAGTTACTGAGCCGCATGCGTCGCAGCTGCGGCCCCGTTCGTAAGTCGTAGGTCGGATGTCCATAACCTGGGGACTACCTGTATTTATCAAGTTATATGCAAAATTTCACATCACAACCGGGGCATTTTGCATAATATACAAAATCATATTTTACTTTATCAGGACCATAAAATAATGAAAAAATAAAAATTTGGCAGGGTATACAGTCATATGAAAAAGTTTCGGAACCCCTCTTAATTCTTTGGATTTTTGTTTATCATTGGCGGAGTAGCAACTTCCTTTTAATATATGACATGCCTTATGGAAACAGTAGTATTTCAGCAGTGACATTAAGTTTATTGAATTAACAGAAAATATTCAATATGCATCATAACAAAATTAGACAGGTGCATAAATTTGGGCACCTCAACAGAGATATTACATCAATACTTAGTTGAGCCTTCTTTTGCAAATCTAACAGCCTCTAAACACCTCCTATAGCCTTTGATGAGTGTCTGGATTCTGGATGAAGGTATTTTTGACCATTCTTCCATACAAAATCTCTCCAGTGCAGTTAAATTTGATGGCTGCCAAGCATGGACAGCCTGCTTCAAATCACCCCATAGATTTTCGATGATATTCAAGTCAGGAGACTGTGATGGCCATTCCAGAACATTGTACTTCTCCCTCTGCATGAATGCCTTTGTAGATTTCGAACTGTGTTTTGGGTCATTGTCTTGTTGGAATATCCAACCCCTGCGTAACTTCCGACTTTGTGACTGATGCTTGAACATTATCCTGAAGAATTTGTTGATATTGGGTTGAATTCATCCGACCCTCGACTTTAACAAGGGCCCCAGTCCCTGAACTAGCCACACAGCTCCACACCATGGAACCTCCACCAAATCTGACAGTAGGTAGCAGGTGTTTTTCTTGGAATGCGGTGTTCTTCTTACGCCATGCAAAGCGCTTTTTGTTATGACCAAATAACTCAATTTTTGTCTCATTAGTCCAAAGCACTTTGTTCCAAAATGAATCTGGCTTGTCTAAATGAGCATTTGCATACAACAAGCGACTCTGTTTGTGGCGTAGAGATGCTCTTTGTGCAAATTGCGCTGAATTGTAGAACGATGTACAGATACACCATCTGCAGCAAGATGTTCTTGCAGGTCTTTGGAGGTGATCTGTGGGTTGTCTGTAACAATCCTGCGCATATGCCACTCCTTTGTTTTTCTTGGCCTGCCAGACCTGGGTTTAACTGCAACTGTGCCGGTGGCCTTCCATTTCCTGATAACATTCCTTACAGTTGAAACTGACAGTTTAAATGTTTGAGATAGCTTTTTGTAGCCTTCTCCTAAACCATGGTACTGAACAATCTTTGTTTTCAGATCTTTTGAGAGTTACTTTGAGGATCCCATGCTGTCACTCTTCAGAGGAGAGTCAAAAGGGAAGCACAACTTGCAACTGACCACCTTAAATATCTTTTCTCATGATTGGACACACCTGTCTATGAAGTTCAAGGCTTAACGAGCTAATCCAACCAATTTGGTGTTGCAAGTAATCAGTATTGAGCAGTTACATGCATTTAAATCAGCAAAATTACAAGGGTACCCAAATTTTTGCACAGCTAGTTTTTCACATTTGATTTAATTTCGTACAACTAAATACTGCTTCACTAAAAATCTTTGTTCAAAAAACACCCCATTACTCAGATGATCCTATATATGGGTTACATATGTCAAAATGTACACAGTGCATACTTTTTTGCTAAAATATTATTAAATAGTTATTACCAGAATAATCAGCTCACATTAATCGCTCATGCGATTGACTTTCTGAATTGCCTCTCCCCCCTCATTTGCTAGTCAAGGGTCATTTCTTAAATTCAAAATAACTGTCCCATACCATGAGAATAATATAATAGCAGGCAACCTGGCAGCAACAATGGATCCAAAGTAGCACATTTTGAATTGATAAGATTTTAACAATGTTGATTTCTCAGCGATTATCTAAAGAATTAATTGATTATACAAAGTACATCAACTCAAATTCTCGAATCACCAGGGGGGGGTCAACATGTGCTTTTTAACAAAGAACCACAAATATTTACCAAAAGGTAAACCAAACACAGTTCTATTATTACTGTACAAACCTTCTTAACCATATTTCCTCATTCTCAGATGAGTAACATTCTACCTTGACTAGCACACAATTGTAAAAAACAGTCGTTAGAGACTGGTTAGGTCATATTCCTGTATAAAACCTCACAACACTGCATGACATTTTTACATTTAAAATGTTCACATCTGCTTAATCCAGTTGAGTTTCAGGGAACTAAAGCTAATTCAGGCAATACTGAATGCAATGTAACAAACAGTCCTGGACAGAGTGCCAGTCTATTGCAGGGTCCACTCATGCAAAACACTACACTCACCAGGTCACTTTGGAGTCATCAATTAACCTAAGGCAGATCTTAGGGGATACAGAAGGAAAACCTATTCAAGAAGGAGATAAAATGAAAATTCTACATATGAACTGGCACAGTATTGGAACCCAAGACATAGGTTATGTGTAGGTGCTGTGCTATGGTGCCACCATCACATTAACATTCAAAGTATAACGTTTTCTTGCATTAATAAAAGCAATTCAAATCATATTCATATTACTTATGACTTTGTTGCTCTTGCCAATATATGCTTAGTTCAAAACCTTAACAATAAAAACATACATACTCCAGCTATGATGGGAAATTGTGAAAAAGAACACATTACAAGTAACTACAACATGTACCATAGTTAAAATTCTTTAAATAACAGCCTCTCCCAAAAAAAAGCAATTATAGTGAAATGAGAACTGCTAGTCTATTGATCTTAGTTTCCCTCTCTCTTACAAAATGTCTAAAATGAGGGTATATTGTAAGTTCTGCAGTTACAAATATGTAAAGAATTAAGACCATAATAAAACTGTGAAAAAGATACTATTCCAAATCATTACACGAGCAATTTAATTTTCCTTGAGGTTTATTTAAATCAAAAGTTAAACTTACAAATAAGAACTTTGATCTCTCGGACACAATTCCACTAATATTAGTAGGAACAATTTCACAGATTTCTTTAATATGTTACATAGCACAGGCAGAACAGTCAGCGTAAAGATTTTTCTGAGGCAGTAATGGCAAATCAAATCATGTTACACATACCACCATAGTAAATTTATAGCAATGACAGAACAAAGAACTTTATGATTGATTTCTAATATTAGACCTATGCCTGCATAACAGAATTAAGTCCAACTAGTTTCCATTACATGGCATTAAGTATTTAATTAGACTGCCAGGTAGGGGTGAAGGATATGGTGAAAAATATTCATAACAACAATTATTTTAGACAATAAAAAGTAATTATCTCAATAAAAGTTAATAACACCATAAGCCAACTTAAGAAATGGTTTTCAATTAAAATACAATGCATGAGCTTCAACAAGGAATCAGAAGGCTGGGAAGAGGAAGTGCGAGTGTGAGACACACAAGGAAGAGTAAAGGTGTAGAAGGCACACAGTGAGTTGCCTTTAAAGACAGAAAATCTAAAATCAAACAAGAGGCAAGAAAGGCACCTGAAAATTGCAGAGTCTGAGAAGCGGACTTTTTGGGAATGTGCTTGAGACAGGGAGTGTCAGTCAAGAGAGGTTCAGACACAAGAGGATATCAACAAAGGGCACTGAAGGGATACACAGGGCAAGGTGACAGACAATGTGGCTAGCATAATATAAATTGCCATTGTTTAAAAAGTAATTACATGGGTGGAACATAGTGTTCCTATCTGTACTAAAAGCTCATTGTGAAGGCACACTATTGATAGGGATACAAAGCTATAATGTTGCCACGTGGCTTATGTTTATTTCCGGTAGTTTATCAGGGTATGTCCAATAGCTACAAGGTTTTGCAGATTGATCATCCAAAGTCTTAAATTGCTATTCACTGAAATATGGGCCCCTAAGGGTCAGTCAAGTACTACTTGAGTTCAATAAAAGCTTTTCCAGAGTCCATATATTTTACTACAGTTGTTTACTACAGTTTACTACAGTCGTGAATGCACACGATTTTTGGTTTTGGTTTTTAGATTAACTGCAACTACAGCCTAACTCAAAATATTTGTTCAGTGATGTATGGGGACAACATCTTGCCACTACATACAGTATGCATTGGTATCAGTAGAACCTCCACCGATTAAACTCTTCAGATCTTATTTATTAGGTTATTTTTCTCATATAAAAATGTCTCAGTTTGAATAGCCACTCCTCTTGACTGATATGCACAATGACAGTAATGAAATTAGTGTTAACTCATTATGTTATGTTAAAAGACAAATCGTTTGCAACTAGTGCAGAATGCAGCTGCTAGAATCCTAACTAGGAAAAGAAAATCCGAACACATTTCTCTAGTTTTGATGTCACTACACTGGTTACCTGTGTCATTCAGGATTGACTTTAAAATTCTGCTTATGGTTTATAAAGCCTTAAATAATCTCGCCCCATCTTATATATCGGAATGTCTGACACCTTATATTCCAAATTGTAACCTAAGATCCTCTGCTGCTATGCACCTAAAATCTGGAATAGCCTGCCAATAGGAATTCGCCAGGCTAATACAGTAGAGCACTTTAAAACACTGCTGAAAACACATTACTTTAACATGGCCTTTTTATAACTTCAATTTAACTTAATTTAACTTAATCCTGACACTCTGTATGTTCAATTCATCATAATAACTATTCATGGTGGCTCTAAAATCCGTACTGACCCCTACTCTCTCTTCTGTTTCTTTTTCTGGTTTCTTTGTGGTGGCGGCCTGCGCCACTTCCACCTACTCAAAGCATCATGCTGCTCCAACAATGATGGATGGATTAAAAGGCAGAAGTCTACGTGACCATCATCATCAAGTCCTTCCGTGAGAACCCTAAATCCAAAGAGGACTGTTTCCTTTATGTTAGGTAGAATGCCCAGGGGGGACTGGGCAGTCTAATGGTCTGGAATCCCTACAGATTTTATTTTTTTCTCCAGCCGTCTGGAGTTTTTTTTGTTTTTTCTGTCCCCCCTGGCCATTGGACCTTACTTATTCTATGTTAATTAATGTTTACTTATTTTGTTTTCTTATTGTGTCTTTTATTTTTCTATTCTTCATTATGTAAAGCACTTTGAGCTACTGTGTGTATGAAAATGTGCTATATAAATAAATGTTGTTGTTGTTGTTATGTACAAGCTAAACAATTCCAGGAGGTTCATAAAATTAAACTTCACCGAAATTCATCGTCCTCAGGACTGACAAGGTCATTTTTTTTACAGAGGATTCATAAAGTCAGATTTCCTGTTAAAATGCTGTATATTCCTATTTTCTACATTTCACTATTGTCTTCACAGTCTGTCAAAACAGCCATTGCATAGCCTAATCCTAAGTTCGAGTTTTTGAACCCATGACTTTTTGTTGTGATCAAATTTTTATTAACAAAATATAAATCATAAACAACTGCAACAGCTCACAGAAAGGTACATAAATGTATACAGTGTCAATAAAACAGCCACCCCACCACACTTACCCAAGACCCCACCCACCCATGGCCTTATATGAGCAAAGATGGCCCTAGATTGGAAGGCACAATGGGAAAAAACAGGATAACTAAGTAAATAATTAAATAACCTAAGTAAATTGTGGTATGCGGTTTCCCTCTATAACTTAGGACAAGTTGCGAAGCACATAAAATACATGTGCTAGATGAACCATTAACCCATGCTGCAGATAATTCGAACAAAATAAGATTAAAAAAGAAGGTTTTCGATAAATCAAAAGATAATAAACTAGGAGATTTCCAGCAAGAGGCCAAGGCTAATTTTGCAGCAATTGTGCCTAGACAGAATAACCTTTGCTGGAAAGAAGAAAGAAAAACAGCAGAAAAGTCCAGAGGAAGAAATAATTGAGGCAATAAAGGAATTTTATAAGAAAGAACAGATGTCAGAAATTTTGACACATTACCCCATAGAACTCCCAGAACATGTGTAAAAATGTACCTAGGGACTTTCAAGAATAAAGGGAGCATAGAGGGTGAACTGATAAACCCATAGCAAAAAGTGTCTGCTGGGCGTTAGATACAAATGGTGTACAAATTTGAACTGAGTATATTGGTACTGTAATTGGGGTTCTAAGATGCTAAAGTAATGTTCTTAAAAATTATATTCCAGTCGAGAATAGAAAGAGAGGGAAGATCACGTTCCCAAACCAAAGTAAAAGTTAATCTTTTAAGAGTGGCTTTCCACAAAGTTGTATAAAACATAGAAAAAGACTTTGCTTTCCTTTATTCAGTCTCTGTCTCCTAAAACAAAGAATGAAGGGGTAAAGAAGAAGACAACAAAACACATTGAGACTTAAGAACAGACCTAACTTAAAGATAAAAGAAAAAGGAAGAAGATGGAACACAAAATCCGATTTCAGTGACTGGAATGTTTGGAGCCCTGAGCCGTCAAAAATATTGCCAAGCATGGAAATACCACATTACCTCCAGGTTGGGAAAACAAGTGTGTTGCAGCCAATACACAAGGCTGGATTTTGGAAAATGGGCTTGAGGGAATGTAATTCTGGGCAGGGGCCTAAATGTTTCTACCTTACGCCATACAGTGAGAGCATAAGTAATCAGAGTGCTCAAATTTAGTGAAAGCTGTCTTGATCTCAGAGAGACAAAAAGGGAGGTGAGAGAGGTCTAGGAAAAAACAATTTGGCTTTAATTGGATGAGCCAAGATGGAGGAATACTGGGGGGTTCCAACCAGCACCAAACTGATCTAAGTGAAAATGCCCAATGATACATCTCCAGATCTGACAAGGCAACACCCCCTTCTGACCTATTACAAATTAATGTGGAATGTCAAATGGAAAGTGTTTTACCTTTCCAAAGAAATCTTGATAAAAGACATATGACCAAAATTTATTTGGAGGCGAAAGGGGGAGCATGCTGCTAATAAAATTAAATCAGGGGGCAATATTCATTTTAATAAATAGCCAATTATGGACCTGAGGCTGAGAGGACCAGGAGCAGAGGGAGGCCTTAGCACTCCTGAAGATAGGTTTATAATTTGATGAGGCAATGTCATGGAGGGATGGGGAAATGTCAATCCCCAGGTATCTAATAGACACTGAAAGGGGGGCCGCTAATAAGAAGCAGGACTGATGACTAGACAAATTAAGAGGATGGAGAGCTGACTTGAACCAATTTATTTTATAACCAGACACAGACTCATAGAAGTCAAATAATTTAAGAACATATGAGAGATCAGATGGGGCATCACAGAGAAAAAGCAGAATATCATCAGTATAAAAAGCGACTTTGTGGGGAGTACCATGCAAGAATATGGGATAGATTAGGTGTGAATCACGTACAGCAATAGCTAGAGGCTCAAGAGAAAGATTGAAGAGGAGATGGGAAAGTGGGCATGCCTGCCTGTCTCCTTTCAAAATTCGAAAAGATTGTGAAGTAATTAAGTAAATGAGAATGATAGTGGAAGGAGATGAGTAAAGTGTCTCATTTCCCCATACCACATGCGATACATGTCTTGCCATAGGAAAGAACAGTTCATTTGAATGTCAAACGCCTTTTCGGCATCTAAGAAAAGCAAAGCTGGAGCATGGGGAAGTTGGTGAGCTGTGTCAATAATGTGAAGAAGGCATCTCATATTGTCCGCTGTCTGGGGAGAACGAATAAAGCCAGTCTGATCAGGGTGAATTAGCTTAGAGATTACCATCTGAAGGTGGAGTGCGGAGCTTTTGACCCCATGACTAAAGATCATCTTTGCTTCAAAGTTCAGGCATTTCAAATTGTTATCCGTTTGTCTCTGTATCTTGCAGTGACTGCTTGATAGAGAACTTACACAGTGAGAGATTGCATTCACCCATATTCAAGCTTCTGTTTTCTTATCATAGTGGCCCTCAGGTTATTATTTGGTTTGGTTTCTGAAATGCCCAGTTTGTTAGCTTTCAAAAGAACAGAGGATTTGGCTTTCTATAGCATAAAGATTTGCCTCTCTCTGTAAGTTGCAACAATTGCTTGATGGACAATTTAATTGTCAATAAATACATATTAACCTGTGTTTGTCATCGTCTCAATAGTGTATTTTTATATTAAAGTGACTGGCAGCTTTTCCCCCCCAAAAATACCAAATCCTCTATTTACAAATCAGCCCACAAATGTTACTCTGAAGCAAATCAATCACCTTTTATGCAGACAAGGAGCTGTCCCAAGGTGCCCTTCATGCAATCAAAGGGGCATTTTTTTCATGTGCATCTAAAAAAATCTTTATGTTACACATCATTTTTTTTGGTCACACCCTTTGCATATTATGTGTTCCTTACTGGCAAAGTATAAGCTGTGAGAAAAAGTTGTCAAACCACTTATGCAACTCATCCACCTGAACATGTTGTGGTTAACGAAGTTCATACAGGTAGACAACTGCAAAAAAAAAAAAAAAAAAGCTTAGGCTATCAATGGGCATTCTGATTCTTTTCAATAAACCATGTCAGTTTGCTGAGCTCATGAGTAAAACCTGTTTATTTTGGATCCCAAAAAAAAGCTTTTTATACAGGACAAGCACAGTTTCTAAATTCCAATGAAATTTTCCAATACTATTAGTTATAATTACTAATAATTCATCCATCTATCCATCATCCAACCCGCTACATCCTAACTACAGGGTCACGGGGGTCTGCTGGAGCCATTCCCAGCCAACACAGGGCACAAGGCAAGAAATAAACCCCGGGCAGGGCACCAGCCCCCTGCAGGGCACACACACAAACACCCACACACCAAGCACATACTAGGGACAATTAATTTAGGATCGGCAATCCACCTAACCTGCATGTCTTTGGACTGTGGGAGGAAACTGGAGCGCCCGGAAGAAACCCACGCAGACATGGGGAGAACATGCAAACTCCACGCAGGGAGGACCTGGGAAGCGAACCCGGGTCTCCTAACTGCGAGGCAGCAGCACTACCCACTGTGTCACCGTGCCGCCACTAATAATTCAGACATTTAGAAATATTTCTGTTTTGCTATAGATTTAAATGCTTAACTCTTTTTTGTTAATTTCATTATATTTTGCCCTTCTCTGTGCAGTTTGCTCCGTTCATTGTATCCAAATAATGACAATTAAAAACAAGCTGTGCAGACATCCAGGCAAACAACACTAACTCATGAAAGGCTGCAACTACCTTAGCATCAGACCTACTAATTAGTAAATAATGAATTAAACAATCAGAACACCTGCAAAAGTAGAATGAAAATCAAAGTAGAAATATTGTTAAAAATTCCCATAACTGCTTAATACATTTTTTTTTACCCAAACTTGGTTTTCTAATTTCTATATTGTTCCCAAAACACAGAATCTGGGAAATAAGAGTTCAATTAATTAGTCCAAGAGTCCAATTAAAAACAGAAGCTGGTTGAATCTAAAACCTACAGCCACAGTGGGTCCCCAGGACCGAGTTTGTGAACCCTTGCTTTAAGGAATTGTAACATAAGCAAATTAATAAAAATTGAAAATAACCATTGGTTATTGGTTGGTTTTCCTTTTCTAGTTTCATGGCTTTAATTTCATCTTTTCAAAATCCTCATCAACACCTCCCACAAAGATACAGTTTAACATTAATTTAACTAAGATTTCCTTCAGGACAGGATTGTATCTCGCCGTTTGTGCCTTTACTTGTTGTTGTAACTGGTGTACACTGGCCAAAATTGTGACTTGACTTATGTTAAATACTGAAATTCAGAAAAAAAAAATAGATTAACATTTACTCTGCGTATAGTAAAAACGGTAAGGTGATACTGAAAATTAAGGGGAAAGTGAAAAATAATTTGAATAGCTTAAACTTCAGTTTTGCAGTATCAACCTAAAAATGTAGGTTCTGTCTTTGACACTAATATAAGACTTGCATTCTCCTGGTTAGAAATTAAATAAAAGTAAGATGGCTACTTAATATGCAAAATCTTGGGAAGTAGGTTCATTCTTTTTTTTTTTTTAATAAGTACTCCTAAATATTGTAAATCTGTAATGTTTACTTTTCTACATTCCACTTAAATCTAAACACGACAGTAAGGATATTATAAGTGCAGCTTAAAAGATGTAGCATTTAACTCCAGTTTTTAAACTAGGTTTCAGAAAAGTTCACCAAAAAGATCTCAAAGTGTACTATTGACATGTAAAGTTGTTAACAGCGTAGCTCTCCCTTTAAATTGCAGAGTCTATTAATGACTACAGTACACTCTGGAGTATGCATTATGTTAAGAAGATATACAGTACAGTAGGTTTTCTCATAATTAATAGGACAAAAAAAAAACATCTGAAAGAGACACAGAGCTTAACTATGAGTACATCAGACAATCTAATAAATGATTTACCTAAATTAGACAGGCCCCAATGGTCATAAAATAATAATGCATCTTCAGCCTTGACACTTTAGAACAAATATTGTGTTAAAGATGCTGCTGAGGATATTCATATTGCTTTCTATTCTCTTGATGTGTCAGTTTGATGGAGGTATTTGTAATCTTGGAATAGGATTTTGAAGTGCAAGTGCTGTTGCTAATAATGGACTAAGTGTCAGACCTTCCTCTTACTCTGCAGCTATTATTATGTTTGGCTGAACCATTACATACTGCTGAATAATTACAGTGAGGATGGGGAGCTGGATGATCTAGGACAGTGGTTCTCAACCTGTTTGACCTTGGAACCAAGTTTTATCTATTCTTCTTCAGTAATCAAATGACAACACCATTAACAGAATTAACAGACATTTGGACAGGAACCCTGCATATGCAGGCTTAAAAAGAAGAACATAATGAAAGAATTCTTTAAGACAAAACACCCTCCGAACCCAACCTTATTAATCCACCCTTCTTATACCCACCTATACACCACCCCCAAATTTGCTATATGTATGTCTAATCATTGGGAATAAAAGATTATTTTAAGATACGTGATTAGTTTTTCTCCCTTTGTGGATTTCTAACCATGAATATGCAAACCATATCACACACCTTCATTTCCCTATCTCTCTCTGTGTATGCATATTATACAGGTGGCAGGACACTTGAGGGCCTTCAATGAAGTGTTGGAGAACCAGCTGGGTCACCCCGCTTAATCTTAAATGAACTACTTTCAAAGAAAATAGACACTCCATGGTGCAAAAAATGATCAAAGGCAACAGAAATAAAAGGCAGTCTTCTTGACTTTTGTGATCTAGCAAGCCAGGTCAGCGGGTCTTATCTGGAAGCTCCATCCAATTTGCAGTTCAGGTTCAGAGAGTCAACTCTCTCTGAGGCAACCAGGTTTTTAAAGAGATCTGATTAGATGGGGCAGAGTTAGTGGCCCTCACTGGGCGTCTTCTCACCACTGCCAGCGAAAGAAGAGATAATACCATTAGCGACAGTGCCCCCTTTTCCCGAGGGTGGTATTGCTTGCCTCAGATAAGCCTGGAAGATGATCCTCTGATGTGCATGCATTACTATATTATTTTACAAATACATAAATAAATAAATAAATAAATAATCTAATCTACTATATATGATTTATAATTAAGATTTTAAAAAGATGGTAACATCATAGGGAAATATTTTTGTTGCTAGAATAAAAGAAATGTAGACAATATATTTTTGGACGATTACTAGATTACAAGTCTATCCTCTTCTGCATACTGATAATAAATTATAACAAAATCAAGTAAATTTAGGTTAACAGGCGACTTAATATTGGTCCTGTATGCTTGAGTGCACATGCATTTGACTGTTCATACCGTGTTCCCAGTGCTGCTGGAATAGGCTGTACTTACTGTTTTCTCTGAACAAGTGAGCTTGGAAAGGAAATAATGTAAGTCAAAGGATGAATGCTATTTTGATAAAATTCTTACAAACTAACAAAAGTAAATATACTAAGCAGCAATGTGATTCTGAACAAGTATGCTTGGATTTTACACTCAAAAGTAAACCACAAATAATTTTACTTCCTTTCACACAACAAACATCTACCACCTCAAGTTGAAGTTTAACTTCCTCTTTACAAATTTGACAAGCAAAATAAATTAAAGTGAAGAATTAATCATTTCCTATCCACATCTCATGCACAACAATTTTAGTATTTTATTCTGAAGAGTTGCACACATTTTCCTCTAGTACAGTAAATGTAGTCAGATAAAAAGGTAGATGTTGTGCGAGGAAAGAAAGCTTCACAAAAGCCAGAGTTTTTAAAGATGAATGCTCTGAGCAGATGACAACTATATCTGTGGCAAAACACACAGAACTTCTTAACAGCCAGTTTAACCAAAGAAAGGAGGCTTAACATTTTACTCACAAGTTGATGTCAGAGTTTTAGACCACTGTGGTTCCATATACGTCCTAAATTAGATGGCAAAAATAGACTGAGATATAGTAAGCAAATGTCTGAAATATAGTAATGACAGCTAAACTAGCTTAATGGAGGTAAGAGCAAAGTGTTGTATGAAGAAAAGAAGAACACAGTCCACTTAAGGAAAAAAATGAATGTAATATGCTGTACTGCTAAACAGTTAAAGGAAAGCTTTTCCTAGCTCAAAACCAATGCATTTCAATGCATTTTTAGTTTACTTCATTGGATAATTCTGGCAGTAGTGTGACGTGTGTTCAAATAATTCCACAGACCAAGTATCTTACGGGGGTAAAGGGCTATACCATAATCTTAGTAACTATGAGAAAATTCAATTGAAATTAAGCAACAACAACAATAACATTTATTTATATAGCACATTTTCATACAAATTATGTAGCTCAAATTGCTTTACATGATGAAGAAAGAGAAAAAAGACAAAATAAATAAGATTTAAAATTAGGGAACACTAATTGACATAGAATAAAAGTAAGGTCCGATGGCCAGGGAGGACAGAAAAAAAAAAAACTCCAGATGGCCGTTTTCTTTAAATTCACTTATGTGAATTTGACATTAAACCTTAACTTTCTAGGATTGGCCCTTACAAATCAGATTAAAACTTACCGCATGTTGGGATCATCCCTAGTCAAATTAATACTAATTAAACAATTATGAGAAAAGAATGTTCAACTAATGTTCAAACCTAAAAGATGTGATCAAAACTGAGCACCAGACAGATGTACAATTAAATAAAGATGTTGAAATGGGGTTACCAACAGAAAGAATAAGAAAATGGAAAACAAACCTGAATTATGTTGGCGGACAACAGGAAATAAGATGCAAATTCCAAAAAGTATTTAGATGAGAATATTGTGTTAACATTATACTTTCTGACAAACTTGCAGCTACGTACAGTATACCAATCATTATCTATGCCATTTTACTTAAGAACTCTGAAAGAGTAGTTAAGTTTTCTGATAATTCTAAAACTATCAGGATTGTGTGAACATGCACAAATTAACCTAATTACTATAGTGGTGCAGCCTAAATAATACGGAATATCAATGAAACAAAATTACACTGGTCAGCAAGCATTTCGCTACTGGTATTTTTTCACCTGTATTTAAAAAATTTTGCTTGCTGACTCCAAATCTGAAAACCGTTTTCATCTAGCATGTCCTGTTTTTTAGTTATGATGTTTCAGGTCTTGGACAACTAGAGTGACTGGACAGTAAAGGCAGATAACCATTTTTATAAATACTGGGAATTCCACTTGGGATACCATTGAGATAAAATAATTTGCCATACATTACTAACAGCTGTAAGTTGCATAACCTTGTCATTATTAATTTTATTTAAAAATTATTAATTTTTAATTAGCAGAATAAATATTGATTACTGATTACCAAGTCTTATATGACTCTAAAGCATAATGACACAACTCAGACATGATGCTGTCGTAGGTAGTCAGTTTTACTGTTTTCTTAACATAACATTGCATTTTAGGACATTTCGTTCATTGGATTCACCATTACTTTGAAAATTATCAAGGCAATGGACAGAAATGGCAATGCGTTTCAGCATTTAAGAAATAATTTTGGTCTTGAGAAAAGTGAAGCCAAAATTGAGGAAGGTGTTTATGTTGGTCCAGAAAACAGTGAACTGATACTTGATGAGGAGTTCAAAAGGAAACTGAAGCCAACTGAATCAGCAGCATGGGAAGCATTCCTGCAGGTTGTCCAGAATTTTCTTGGCAGTCACAGAGCAGAGAATTATGCTAAGCTTGTGGAGAACATGCTGAAAGCATATCTGCTTATGGGAGCCAAAATGTCACTGAAGATGTACTTTTTTTAAATTCTCATCTCGACTTTTTTCCACCAAATCTGGACAATGTCAGCGATGAGCACGAGGAAAGATATAAAAGGTGGTGGAAAACCGATATCAAGGCAAATTTACACAAGAGTATGATCGGTGACTACTGTTACAAAGAGAGATGGATGTGCAGTACAAGCACAAAAGCAAGTGCCACAAACATTTTTGAGCATGCTGACCTAGCTTTTATATTGAGGTAAATTGACATAAACATGTTTTAATGCGTCTCTGTTATCATCTTCCGGTTTGTTTGACATATTTCAAACTCCAGATATTGCGCTGATTTATTATATTGATATTCGAAAGTGTCAAAACGTTAATGATTTGTATCTCAAAAACCTGACATGCTAGCTTAATTACGATTTTATTTATGAAATCAGTATAAAAACGTAATAAAGAGCTGGTCAGAAGTTCCCAGTAGCAAACAAAAATATTTTTTTGTATACCCGTGTTATGGAAGTTTAACTAAAACAAAAACTTTCACATTTAGCCAGAATAGAGAGATGGATAAGAATTTCACATTTCTTGGCACCATCAGAAGTACAGTTTTAACCTGGGAAGTCAGCACATCCATTCAGCTTATGTAAACCCACCGGAGAATGTTTTGTCTAGGAGGGTAATGAAGATCAGTGTATTACAGGCAGCAAAGACCCTTGGTCTTTACTATGGCTTTTTTTTGTGTCTTTTGCTCATATGTTTATAGGATCAGTATTGTCACATAAAACATAAAGGCATTAACACATTTGTAACACCTTGCACATTATCCATTTGTTTCTGTCCTGGAAATGGAATGGGTTGATCGAGACAAAAACTACCAGCATTTACAAACTGTAAAATATCTGATATTTAGCACAGAACAGTCTAAGTGCTTATATTAAATTTATTATTTGAGAGCTGTCAGCAATAACGATTACTTGTGTGACCAAAGGGCTACCAAATAAACCAATTCATATTTATATTTAAACTACCAAAATACCCAGGCTTCGCAGCGGAGAAGTACTGTGTTAAAGAAGTTATGAAAAAGAAAAGGAAACATTTTAAAAATAACATAACATGATTGTCAATGTAATTGTTTTGTCACTGTTATGAGTGTTGCTGTCATATATATATATATATATATATATATATATATATATATATATATATATATATATATATATATATATAGTAATCCTCGCTATATCATGCTTCACTCCATCGCAGATTTTAAATGTAAGCATATCTAAATATATATCACGGATTTTTCGCGGATTTCTGCGGACAATGGGTCTTTCAATTTATGGTACATGCTTCCTCAGTTTGTTTGCCCAGTTGATTTCATACAAGGGACGCTATTGGTGGATGGCTGAGAAGCTACCCAATCAGAGCACGTATTACATATTAAATAAAACTCCTCAATGATATATGATATGCTTCCCGCGCACTGCTTCGCACACTTAAAAGCTCTAACAGCCCGTATTGATTTTTCATTGTTTGCTTTTCTCTGTGTCTCTCACTCTCTCTGAGAAATACAGGCAGGTACTTATCATGCAATACCATCAGGGAGGCGTATGATTGGCCCCATTATCTGCTCCTGACGGAGGGGGTGTGAGCAGAGGGGCTGTTTGCACAGTGGCTATTTGCTTAGAAGATCGCGGTGCTTGCATACTTAAAAGCGCAACAGCCTTATTGATTTTTGATTGTTTACTTTACTCTCTCTCTGACATTCTCCGCTCCTGACGGCGCACCTTGAAGAGGAAGATATGTTTGCATTCTTTTAATTGTGAGAAAGAAACTGTCATCTCTGTCTTGTCATGGAGCACAGTTTAAACTTTTGACTAAAGGGTGTTACTTCATGTCTAGAAGGCTCTAATAATGTTAAAGAACGTATTTAGAAGGTCGTAAACAGGTTTTCAATGCTCTAACTGCGAAAATATTAGATTTATAAATAAAGAATCCTACTTCTTGGAAATCCATTTATCTGTCTGGAGCGGATCAACCACTATAAACGAGAGTTTACTGTATAACTGTGCGGAGAATATTTATAAACAGTGTGGGAGAGTTTCTAAGAGCTTAAAATATATAAAAATAACCATACAAACATATGGTTTCTACATCGCGAATTTTCACCTATCGCGGGGGGTTCTGGAACGCATAACCCCCGCGATCGAGGAGGGATTACTGTATATATATATATATATATATATATATATATATATATATATATATATATATATACACACTGTATACACACACACATATAAACATATATACATATACACATATATATATATAGATATGTGTAGATATCTATATATATCTATATATCTATATATATCTATATATATATCTATATCTATATATATATCTATATATATACACATATACACATCTACATATATATATATACATATCAACATATATATACACATACATACACACACACACATATACATATACACATACATACATACAGATAAATATACATATTTACACACACACACATATATATATCTATATATATATATATACAGATCTATATATATATATATATATATATATATATATATATATATATATATACATATACATATCCACATACATATATATACACATACATTTATATATATATATATATATATTTATTTATACTGTATATATAGATTAGAAGAAAAGAAAACCTTTTTAAACTGAGGAAAAATATACCAATAACTATCTGTTCAGGATCTCTTTCTATACCACGTTGTCAGTTCAGCACTCCGGTTGTAATATGACCATGCTGTGCACTGAGATTACTTTTGAGAATGCAACGTATAGTTGTCCAGGAGAAAAGCAATGTTGCCTCAAATCAATGGCAACCATTTGTAGGGTCTGTCCCTGAGACTTATTAATTGTCATTGTGAAGCAGAGCCTTACTGGAAATTTGAGGCATTTGAATTGAAATGGGAGATCAAAGGGTATAACGGTAATGTGAGGAATACATTCAGAGTGTGGCGCTCTGCTGCTTTTTTGTGTAGCCTGCCTTCACACAGCTTCTCCGCTGCTTTATAAACGAACAACATATAAGGCCATCCTTTTTCCTTGCTTTGCCAAGGAAGCTGCCTTTTTATTTAATCCACGAGTTCTCCACTGTTTCATTGTTCATTTATTACAATTGTTATAGATCAATTTATATAGCACGTAGTCAGTTGAGGACTCTGGTTGTAATATGACGAAGCTGCGCGAGCTCACTCTTGAGAATGCAACGTATAGTTGTCCAGGAGAAAAGCAATCTTGCCTCAAATCAATGGCAACCTTTTGTAGGGTCTGTCCCTGAGACTTATTACTTGTCATCGTGCAGCAGAGCCTTACTGGAAATTGGAGGCATCTGAATTGAAATGGGAGATCAGAGGGTATAACGGGAATGCGAGGAATACATTGAGTGTGGAGAAACTCTATAGACAGCGTGTGTATTAACTTGTGGATTTTTCTGTGAGTATTTGGTGGCAGCATGACAAAGTTGCTTCCGCAAGACCGCGTTAGCTGTGGAGCTCAGCTTGGAGCATATTCTTTTCCTACCTTATCAATTGTGTAATGCGTTTTTTGAACAGGTTTGATGCATGGAAGTGATCACTCATACTGCGTTCAGTCAGTTCACGTGAGCTGCTCTCGTGTGATGTTGCGATGTCCACGGCTTTATTTAATGTTAGCTAAGACCCGGCACTTAAAAGTTTCTTGCTACAGCAATTTTAACTCCGTTACAAAGTGATCCAAAGTCTTGTTTATACCTTGTGTCTTCTCATTAAACTTGTATCTCGCGAATAAAGTATTCGACGAAGGCATGACATACAGCAGTGGGAGTGTGTCCATAAACTAAATTTAAACTTAGGTTTACACCGTGCTTTGTTTCCACAGTAGCTGCACTTATGAATAAGCTTGTATGCGTTTTTCTTCAGCGCTCTTTGGGAGCTCTTCCTTATTTTCTACGTACTGCGTTCACAGTCAGTTCACATGATTACGTGGGAGGCGTGATGATGTGACACGCAGCTCCGCCCCCCTCGGCCATCGAGCTAAAGTCCATTACAGTATATGGAGAAAAATAGGTTCTAGTTATGACCATTACGCGTAGAATTTTGAAATGAAACCTGCCCAACTTTTGTAAGTAAGCTGTAAGGAATGAGCCTGCCAAATTTCAGCCTTCTACCTACACGGGAAGTTGGAGAATTAGTGATGAGTGAGTGAGTGAGTCAGTGAGGGCTTTGCCTTTTATTAGTATAGATTTAAAAAATACATATACTGTATGTTTGAATACATTCAAACTTAGGTTAAAAATTCTGGATTTTACATGTGCGTTTCTTTATGAGGTATATTGCACTAGCAAAAATACTATTAACATGCTGTGGTGATTTTCATTTTTAAAATTTAACACTGTTATCATGACATGTACAAAATATGTAGAACACTGTGTGGGGCCCAGTATAGCGCAGTAATAAACTGCATCCCCTTCTCCTTTATACTGTACAGTGTATACTGCATATTTTTAGATCCTAAGGGCATGAATAATTATGACATACACACATCTTCCTACCTCTGTTAACACATAAGAAGCCCATGTAAATCAATCAAAACCACAAAAAGGCATTAAAAATAATAATTAATCAACATTTCTTGCTCATAGTTATTCTCCTCTGGTCTGCCAGATTGCTATTAAAAGCTATCTATTAAATTAGCTTTGTTGTTACTAACTGTGTTTATAACAGCTAAAGAAGTTAAACATACAGGCAAGTATGACTGCAGTACCTTGGTCATCTAATATTTTTTTTCTTAAATAAATTAATACAACCCTTTAGATGTGAAACCTATAGACAATTTCCTTTGATGAACAACAATATGAAGATTTTGGCATTTGTTTTAGCAAAAAGAATAGAGAAAGTGCTACTTTTTACTATACAATAAGATAAAACTGAATTTGTTAAAAGTAAACACTTACTATTACAATTGTTCATCTTAGATGGTAAAAACATACATATCCAAGCAAAATCACAGCTTCCGGAGGTCTTGTTATCTGAGGACAACTATTCACTGCACTCTGCAAATTTAGGGTTTGACCCAACATACATGCGTGGATCAAAATGACTGTACTCCAAGCTTTTCTTCATATACAGTAAACAATATATAGTCTTACTATTTTGCACTTAGAACAAGGAATAAACCCTGGACTGTCAATCATAGCCAATGCTATCAAGCCCCTGGCTATCGGACCTCACAAACTACCAGAGATTCAGAGGATTATAATGGAATGGCTTTAACAAAAAGTATTTTTATGTTCAGGATATTCTGATCTATGCTACTGATCCATATTTCACACTCCGACACATACGGAGTTTACCGGATGAATTCTACATTTCTGGGTTTACAATTAAATTATACAAGAGCATGTTATTTCCAAAGAATAGTGCTATCCACCAGCTTGAACTAGATCCAGTTATTTTAATTGTTTCACAACAATTCAAATATCAAGTAGTTACAGTTGCAATAAATGTAAACACTTATTTAAATTAAGTTTTTGCAACCTAATGGAAAATAACAAACAAGTTGTTAACAGATGGTCATGCCTTCACTATACATTAGCAGGCAAAATTAATATTGTTGCTTTTCTAAAGTTACTATACCTCTTTCATAATATTCTTACATATTTACTTACAAATCTATTTACAAAATTGTGGCAAAAAAGGCAATACTGTATTTAAATAAAATCTGAAAAGTCTTAAAGATTAGTGAGGCAATGGCACAACCCTGATTACCTGTATCACAAATATACGTGCATATACTCCAAGAATATGGAGAGAACCAGAAAATAATGGTACTGTACCTGCTTGATTAACTATGAAAATCAAGAAATCCTGCTTTGAATTCTACACCTGTCATTGCTAATTACAGTATTGCTATTTAACCAGTAATCTGGTGGCTCGCCATGCATTCAAAACATGGTACAAATACAAGACACACTTTAAGACTGAAATATTATTTTCAGTGGCTTTCATTTGTGATTGTATTTAATTCATGGTCATCAACTAGTATCTCAACCTTTACAGATCTCTATATTGACACTTTGTTTTCATCCTTTGAACAATTATGCCTTCAAAACTATTTCTAGTAACACATTCTTCTACTATATGAGAGTTAGAACATTTCCATAAAAATTCAAAATTTCAAACACCGGAATCCTTAGTTGATATAAAGTAATATCGGAAACAGGATGTTTAAATTAAAACTTTAGATAATGAAAGAAACCGAGACATCAACAAGATATACTGCTCACCAGTCAATACAAAGCCCAATGTAATTCAGCTATAACCTGTACACCGCATCTACTTATCTTGACTAAGATTATCTAAAATCTATCTAGGACAAGATCTGAATTTTGAACAATGTCAATAAGTACCTGCTTCACTATGTTGTATTGTTTTTGGAAAACCTTACACTGAGATCACACTGGCTACAGTCTTTGTTAACAGTTTAGGATTCACATAAACTTCAAATCCTTTAAAAGTATTATTCAGAGTAACATGTGAAAATCAAATGTGACACATTAATCTACACTGCTTGCCTGACATTTTATTCAGCTCTGCTGGAACGATCTTGACGCAATCTCCTCCTGATGACTTATTTTACTTAAAATTAGAAAAAATAGTCTTTTGGAGACTGAAGAATATTTAAAGCTCTTAGAAAATAAAAGCTAGGCATCTGCTAACCTTTTTACTATCTCAGTATCTTGAGTTTTTTTCATTTTTTATCCTTTACTTTTTCATAAAAGGTTTTCTAATCACATATCTTCAATTAGGGAGTGCATACCTTGTTTAGTATGCAACACACATGTATGGAATGTAGTAATCATTGTATCCTTGATTGATTTGTGTCTTTTTCTTTGCATTACAATTAAAAAACAGCACTGGATGACTTTCGACTACTTTAAGGGATAAACCCCAGTTATTGCATAAATTGTGGCAACAAAGCAGCCAAAAATTATACAAGCAAGTTATACCTTAAATGGCGTGCAAGGGTGTATTGGCTGCACCAGCAAAAATGAGAACTACTGATGTTCAAAAGGCAAATCAGACATAAAAAGTAGTGGGTATCTTGCTGTAGAAAGTATTTAAAAGTTCCAGTGTACATCTTCAATAAGAAGCAAACTTACACTTCTAGGGTACAGAAGATATACTGAATATAAATAAATATTAGAGATTCACAGTTTGTCACATTAGCATAACTATGATCTAGTAATATAGCAGTGAAGAAGACAAAATACTTTGAAGGGATGTGGTTTTAAAGAAGGTGGCTGCCAATGTCATTAAAGAAGATACAAGCTAACCAGTCAAAAATGTGAGAAGTCTGATCCTAAAAGCGATACCATAAGGCTGTGTAGTATGTTAATGTAATTGGTAAGGTTCTGAAGTTAGTATAAAGTGAACTCAAAACACTGTTCTTATATGTCTACATATCAATTTTTATTTTCAAATTAGGTTTTTAATACATTTGAATTATAGTCAAAAAGCGAAAATCAATCTGGCAACACTAATTCTTAGGCTGTATGTTTGCAGTGATGTTTCATTTTAACTTTTATTTTTAAACTTTTGACCGACCGACCATACTATGGCTGTCAATTTCAACATGTATGATGAAATAATGCACCTGGCAATTGAAATACAGATCCCTACAAGTGAAAGAGGACAATCTAATGACCGTATAGACAAGATCAAATGTATAAATACTAATATACTGTAAGAAAAGCCTCACGTGGGTGTAGTGGTTATAGTGTTTGTCTTGTTTAGATTGCCTGATCTAGCATAAGGAAACTAGGTCTCATCAGATAAACTCTGTTCAAAAATGTACCTTTGCTTAACAACAGTAATTAATAATGTAGGAATTGTGACTATGACATATTGTGACGCAGCTGAAAACTTTATTAATGAATACTTGTTATAATTGCTCAGTATAGCCCTGTTCTGCTAAACTATTTGCAAGTAGAAGGGAATCCTATTGGCAAAGGTCTGTTAGTTTGCAAGATCTCTAAAAAGGAAGTTGCTACTTGAAAATTAAATGCAATTCAACTGTAAATAAAAATTATTACATTATATTTGTTCATTCCTATCTTCAGACTGCTGTAAGTTCTGTAATTCAAGACCAACTTGTATTTGTCTACTTACTCCCATTCCTACTTAACACACATAGCTACAATAAAGAAAATATTGTAATTTTGCAAGAAAAAGAAAATCACTATGGAATATACTACAAAACTAAAGAGACAACTTTTAGGGTTCTTTGTTTCCCCACTAGTAAGAGTGAAAGGACTATTTGTAAGAGGCCTATTTACACAATACATCTATTTTATCTAAATTAACTTCAAAGCTGATATGCAGTTAGGTACAGCATGAGAGGCCTATAATGACAGCTTGGTAATCAAAGTTCTTTGCTTAATTGCAAGAAAGCCAAAAAATTTACTCAGATTTTGAGACCAACAATATATCTTCTTCAAGTACTAGATTAATCAGAAACACAAATGTTCAATCATTGAATAACAGAAGCCAACTGATTTATCTTTACATAAAAAAATATTAAAATTCACATTACAAACCAAAGCATCATCTTATGTTTTTTTTTTTGTTTAAAGGTTCAATTTCAACGAAGAGGTTGCTTCAAATTAGAAAGTGTTTTGAATCCCAATGGGATTTTATTTTGCTAAATTCTATCCTATCATTGTCAATTTTTAGTGTTTTGGAATTTGTGGTGTTGTTAAAGGCAAGCAAAGAATTCAAAGTCTTTTATTCTGTCACACTAGACTGCAAGCTGGTTTAATAAAATGTGCTAAGTGTGCAATGTAATGAATAGGAGCTTGAGAAGGCATGTCACTACAGTACGCTTCAAAACCAGTCTGTAAATTACAGAAGTAATTCCCCTATTCACAGCTGCAGGGTAATGGTACCAGGACACCATTATGAATTAAGCTACTGAGCAAGATACTGTTGTGAATGCAGCGTCAGAGTGAATGTTTGGTCAATTAAGGATTTAAATTTGCTAAGAATACCATAGTCAGAATCACAAACTGTACAAACCCCAAAAGATTTGAGAAGTCCACAAAAGAGAAACAGGCCAAGCTTAAGTAGAACCAAAGAGGAATCTATCAGAAACTATAGCACAAGAGACACACTCCAAAACTACAGGGGATATTTTTTATAATACGAAATGTTTGAGGAAAGCATTCTTTATCGATTTATACTACATCCAACACAGCAAAAACACTAACAAACCCCTGCATTCTGTCAAGTAATAATGAACCATCAGATCTGCAAACAGCTTTAACCCCTGGGCTATTAAGCTGACAGCACAGGTCTTCAAAATTAAACTCATAAAAATGTGTTTTTAACTGTGAAAATCCATATATATATTTTCATTCATGAACACAACAAAAAAAAATGAATGCTTTCACATTTAAGCACAAAATTGAAAAGAAATGTCACAATTTATTCATATATACAATACAGTTCTAAATCGATTTAGCATACAACCCATGTCCGAACAACGAAAAGAGCAGATGAGACAGAGTGGAATCTCTTGATTCCTTAAACATCACTCAGACTTCCCCTAAAGTACACAAGTTATGTTGTTGCTGTTTAATTAATTGTATATAACCTAGTGTAGACTATGTCACAGCCTACATTAGTTTATATCATACTGTAACCAATAAAACTAGACAATAATCAGTGCAAATTGATCATTCTACTTTTCTACTATTTCGATCATACCACGATGACTGTGATGGCTCTTTGGAAAACTGATGAACAACAGAATACTGAGTGGACAGCGACCTGCACATCAATTTCATATGTAAACATGCACTCAAATGAAGAACAAAGAAATCCTGATGTGCTCAGTCTCAATGAAAATACTTTATAAAGCAATTGGTGTGACATACAGTGATATGCTTACATGGAATTAAAAGTGAAGTATCTGCTCTTTAAAAGGTATAAAAACCTGACCTGTGAAACTGAGACAATCTTAGCTTTCAAGCAACAACCTAGCCACCTCCCCACCTTTCTGAAGTAAGCTGTTGCAGATACCTTTGTGACTGGCTGTGAAGGCAAAGGAGACTACTAGAAAAACATAAAATACAACACTCTCAGAAGAAAACATTGAACTTTAAGAGGGAACAGTAAGTAAATGAAGGATTTTATTGTATTTTATTTTTTATAACTAAGGGGCTTCACCCCCTGCTTGCTTTGCTCGCCAACCCCCGTGTTTGGTTTTCCGGATACACACTTTTAAGATTTTTTTTTTCTTTGAATTGTTGCTATTTCATTAGTTTCACTACTATTTTAAAACTTCTGTAAAAACAATATTTGGAATCTTTCGAGTCCCAACATGCTGAATCTTGTAAGTGAGGTCCGTGAGACATGTGTTTAATGACTTTGTACCATAATTCAGGATTGGTTCCTCAGTTTGGAATTTCAGCACAGACAAAACGATGTATATCATCAGCAGTTAATAATTTAATAAGTTAATAAGTAACCAATAAATGCATGTGAGGTAAACCATGCTTTTGTAATTCTCTGACTTAAACTTCAAAGCCTTACAATATTTACATATCACCTATGTTCACATATTCGATCTCTATTTACCTTTTTGTTATTTCTCCGAGTAATAATTTGTTGTTTCTTTGCGCTAATGCGGTTTGGTTTACTTTCTTTGTTTTGACACTGTCATTTTTTTCTGCTTTCATATCCTGTATCTTGCTCTGTATGTGTTTCACACCTATGTGTTTTTTTTGAGTCTTTTGAATTCCAGTTTTCATTATCTCTAGCCTGCTCTGCATGTGTTTGGCCCACTTGTTTTTAACCTCTTTTTGATGATTTACTTTGTTTTCTACTCTGTCTTATTTCTGGCCTCGCTTTGTCCTGCTTTTTTTTCCAATGACCCCTGGTCAGTGGTGATTATTTTTCCTTTTTCGTGTAATAATTTCTGTTTGTTTGTGCTACTGTGATCTTTACTTTCTTTTTTTATATATTTTCTAATTTTCCTACTTTCATATTCTTTAATTTTCTCCACATGTGTATTGCACCAACTTTTTTTTTTTTTGAGCATTTCAAATTCCTCTGCTTTCATAATCTCTAACCTGCTCTGCATTTGTATAGCGCCAACGTTTGTGAACGTCTTTATGAAGTTCTACTTTGTCTTTTACTCTCTCTCTTTTAATTCTGAGCCTGATTGGATGTGCTTTTTTTCAATTCCACTTGTTCCAGGCTGATAATTACTTTCCTTATTTTCTGGATTTGCACCTAGATTATTCTTTTTCTTTTTTGCTCTTTTTTCTCTACAACGCTTTTGAGTATCTTTTCTCCGTGCTGCTTTCTCCTTCGGTTAGTTGTCAACGTTTCATTTACAATGTTTTGTCCTTATACACTTTATATGCACTGAGGGCCCTGGATCTGTGTGTGCTCAAATCCTTACACTCACACGACTGAGTGTTTTGCTGCCCGTGGTCTTATTTGATATTGGTTGTAAGTAGGGCGCGTCTTGCATGAATCTCATGTTCTAGGTCATTGCGAGACGCCCCGTGGTGGGTCTTTTAAGTGTCTTCCGTAATCTTAACGTGAAGATCATATCCCATCTCCCGTCTTTCTCTTCCAGGATTTTTTTTTTATAATAGAAAGAAATTAATAGAAAGCTACGGTGACATATATGTAAGCATGAATGCGCTGAAGTTTTTTACCCCCTTAACTCTATATTCCATTCAGCAGATTAAAATGTATTACATTGAAATAGAAGAGTTTGTTATGGAAATGTTCAGTGAAAAAAGACAAACAAAATCACTCATTTACACAAATCTATATACCTGATTTTAGATATTTCCCATAAATTTCAGTATAGTAAACACTGTTGAAGATTAATGAATGCCAAACACTAAACAGAGGTTATAGAGTTAATTTCTACACTGATGTGCTTTTTGACTCATTTCCATTTCAGGATGTGGCATTTCCCAGGAGAAGGTTTTCTAGAAGCAGAGAGAATGTCATCTACAAATGTTAAAGCTAACATTGTCAACCATTCAGAAGCTATTCCAATAATTTGAAATATTTAGGGTTGTGGTAAACTGCTTTCCTTCTGTCCTGTGACAGCATGTCTTGCTTGGGACACATATTAGTCCTGCTGATCTAGTATTAGCTGTATGTTGTGGTTATAAGAAGAATGCAAGCCTGCCTTATGGTACTAGAATTCTGTGCGCCACTCTGCTTGACTCTTGAGTAGCACAGCTGGGATCACAGGCACTATACTGAATGCACAGCACAAGGCTTTATCCTGTTTTATTAAGAAAGAATTTACTACATATACTTGTGTGTTCTGAGTGTTTGAGCAAAGGAGATGTGCTTTGTCTCAGGAAAGACAGGAAAAGATTTTACTATGTTTTATCTCTAATCAAAATACAGAATTAGTATCATTCTGTAATTAACATAATAAGCAAATAGACACCCAAAGCTGAGGTCTTTTTGGATGGAAACTGAAAGTAAGCTTGGCTGATGGCAAAGATTATTGTAACTGACTTTTAAATGTGAAATGTTCTATTAAAATGTGGTAGTATCTATATTATCTACTAGGCACCAATGCTGTCTGAATATTTAAAAATAACATTACATTTAATAAATATTAACTTGTACAATTAAATTCTATAATCCATATAGTTTACCCCCTTCTTTGTGACACTAATCCATTTCTGAAAATTCCTTCTAAGGGGATGTTTGTAATTTGAATATATTATTTCCATTAAAAATGAAGCATTACCTCAACAATCACCCCCATTTTCACTCAGATCACACCAAAATACAAAGCATACTTGCAGAATTTGTTTAATAATAATATTAGTTATCAAAACAAACCTCAAAATTACATTTCTATTCATGAAATACTTAAAAAGGGGTTCTACCTATGCTTTTTTGCGTTAGGTTTCACATACAATACAATGGGCTTCTAAATCCCTTTCACTTATTTTACTTCTTTAAGCAATGACACTCAAGATAAAGCAAGATGACAAATGAACATCATATACAAGTTGACTGAAGTATATTATCTATACTAATAAAACGCAAAGCCCTCACTGACTCAATCACTCACTGACTGACTCACTCATCACTAATTCTCCAACTTCCCGTGTAGGTAGAAGGCTGAAATTGGGCAGGCTCATTCCTTACAGCTTACTTACAAAAGATGGGTAGGTTTCATTTCGAAATTCTACGTGTAATGGTCATAACTGGAACGTATTTTCGTTCATATACTGTAATAGAATGCAGCTCGATAGCCATGGGAGGCGGAGTTTCGTATTAAAGCATTTAACCAATCACATTTCAGCCATCATTTGTTGCCAGGCAGAGAGGCTTTTACAATCTGTTGTGGAGGCACTCTAACACAGAATAAATGTCGATTAACCTTTTGCTTCAACCAATCAGATTTTGAGTTGGTGTCAGTAGGGCCCTCTAGCAGGCGTATGGCAACGTCACCGTATTCAGACCCATTGATTGGATAGAAGCCGATATGAGGAACTCTACGAGGCCATTGAACGCACTGCAAACGCTCCGAGCGAAAGATCGCTGCGTGCACTACAGCCAACTCCATGGCAGGATTCTGGACAATATTATTTGCCAGACACAGACCAGATTTCAAGACCATGAAAACCTGGTGTTTGTCACGCTCCTTGAGCACCAGAAGTTTCGGGAATACAAGAAAAATTTCACGCATGCAGCCTTCTTCAGTTTAACACAAGAGCCACGGAGCGCTTTTTGATCTGTCTTGGCTAAAAACAGAACTGACTGTTATGTATGCCATGGATGATTTTGCAGGAGAATCTCCCACTGATCTCCTTGACTTCCTTCATCAGAAAAATCTGAATGAGAGCATGGGGCAGCTGTTCACATTGGTATATTTGGTGGTGAGCATTCCTGTGTGCACTGCTTCTGTCGAGCGGCAATTTTCAGTCCTAAAGCGAAATCAAACTTATGCCAGAAATGCCATAGGGCGGGTTCGCCTTTCATCATTAGCTTTGATGGCGATAGAAAGTGAGGTTTTAATGGAACTGAAGCCAACAGATAATCCGTACGACAGAGTAATTGAACTGTTTTTGAGGAAAAAAAGAGGACAATGGATTTTGTTTACAAATAATCCGAATTTTTGGTGAGTAAAATACTGCGATTTTCCTAAATAATTTTTATGGGTTAATATTGATGTTTTTATGTGTGTCGCGGCTGTGGCTGCAGTAAATTAACTTGTTCATCCCTGGTTTGTCTATGAAATAAAGGCATTTATTGTGGCTACAGGAGTATATATATATATAAAACGCAGAAAAACAGATCACCAATTGAAGCTTTATGAATAATGGATACTTTATTAGCCATCAATAATTGTTTTGGTAAAGCCATACTCAGTGTAATCCTCCTTCCATGTTCTAATTTTTTAGCGACTAGCCATGATTAAATGAATGGTAAAAAAGTAAGAGCGAAGCGAGGGTGACTTATTCAGCCAGGCAGGTGACAACTCAATAGCTCGAATTTGGATATAAGTAGGTTCTATTTAGTCAACAGAAATATCTTTGGTAGGAATGTAAGTTGAATTTAGTCTTTAAATTTCTATGGTGAAGAAAAATTTATGCAATGCTGATTAAATTTACCTTTCATTCCTACCAAACATATTTCTGTCGACTAAATAAAAATTACTTATAACTTTTAACAAGCAGCATATTGCACTGATACGGAATAGCCTGCCTATATATATATATATATATATACACACACAGTAATCCCTCCTCGATCGCGGGGGTTGCATTCCAGAACCCCCGCGATAGATGAAAATCCGCGAAGTAGAAACCATATGTTTGTATGGTTATTTTTATATATTTTAAGCCCTTATAAACTCACCCACAGTGTTAACATTATTAGAGCACTCTAGACATGAAATAACACCCTTTAGTCAAAAGTTTAAACTGTGCTCCATGACAAGACAGAGATGACAGTTCTTTCTCACAATTAAAAGAATGCAAATATATCTTCTCTTCAAAACGAGCGCCGTCAGGAGCAGAGAATGTCAGAGAGATAGAGAGAGCGTGACAGAAAAACAAACAATCAAAAAATCAATACGTGCTGTTGGGCTTTTAAGTATGAGCACCGCGATAAAGCAGCCGCAAAGAAGGGAGCAATGTGAAGGTAAGTCTTTCAGCATTTTTTAGAGTAGCCTCCGTATCTTCTAAACAAACAGCCTCTGTGCAAACAGCCCCTCCGTCAGGCACAGAGAACGTCAGAGAGAGAGCGCGCGAGATTAAAGCAAACAATCAAAAAAATCAATACGTGCTTTCATTTCTTAGAGGAGCGTCCATATCCTCCAGGCAAACAGCCCCTCTGCTCACACCCCCTCCGTCAGGCGCAGAGAATGTCAGAGAAAGACCGAGAAAAGCAAGCAATCCACTCGGGGAAGCACATTGTATATCATTGAGGAGTTTTAGTTAATATGTATTACGTGCTCTGATTGGGTAGCTTCTCAGCCATCTGCCAATAGCGTCCCTTGTATGAAATCAACTGGGCAAACAAACTGAAGAAGCATGTACTTTAAATTAAAAAACCCATTGTCCGCAGAAATCCGAGAACCAGCGAAAAATCCGTGATATATATTTAGATATGCTTACATTTAAAATCCGATAAAGTGAAGCCCGAAAGTCGAGCCTTGATATAGCGAGGATTACTGTATATATATATATATATATATATATATATATATATATATATATATATATATATAAAAAACAGTAACAAAACAATTACATTGATTACATTGACAATCATGTTACGTTATTTTCAAAATGTTTCCTTTTCTTTTTCATTACTTCTTTAACACACTACTTCTCCGTACTTATTTCAGTGGTATGACGCCACTGTCGGCCGCCATATTAAACTTCCAACGGTCTTTGTTACTTATGGGCCCATCTTGAAAATTTGTGCGTGGGTTCCCAAGCGCTAACTGAATCCTACTTACGTACATATATACGTCCATAGCCTGCAGCTCGGTCACCGTGTGAGGCGGCGTTGGGTCCCCATCCAAAGCGCCTCCCAGTTGTTGGCTGCCTGCCTATATAAGGCCCTCCGTCGCTCCGGTCTCTACATTCCCTTCCTTGCTTTGCCACAGGATTCACGTCTCCCTGCTGATAACTACAGCCTTTTTATTTAATCCACGGCTTCTCCGCTGTTTTATTGTTCGTTTATTATGATTATAGTTATTGTGTAGGTATTTTAGACTTACTTTACATTGTTCAGGTACCCATTCCCTTTATCGTTCCAACCGTACCCCCATTAACATGTCTATTGAGGTGATCACCATCGATCAAAGAACTGTCACTTACTGAGTGGTTTCCATTCCCAGAGATGGCACCTACCTTTTCCATTCTCTTTGTTACATATTGCACGGCCATATCAGGCTCACTCTTGATATCCGGAGGAACATTGTGTCTTGTGTATTGAATGACTGGGACAGGTTCAAGGTGTGGACTGATGACGGTACAGGAGATAATTATACTACACAGGAGCACTATAAAAGAGTGAAATGTTTAAGCCCTTCACCTATGGTTCTGCATGTGAGTTGATGGCTGCCGGTGAATTGTTCGGTTGTCGCTTTCAAGTGTACCAAAATGGCCAAATATTTTACACCTTTCGACAACCGCCAATGCCTCTTAAACATCTTAGATTCACAGGTGACGATTTCAGTAGTGGACACTTTGATGTTTATGAATGTTTAAACTCTCAAAAACTGGATGTGAAGTTATCACTGAAACCGGTTGTGTGCTTACAACGCTTGACAGATGCCGAATGTCACTTCAACACAACAAGTCCTGCAAATACTGTCGTAATTGAAACAAACCATGAAACTCAAACCGATTATGACATCAGCAATCCAAGCTGTGAGATTTGAGACAAGATTACTTTTCACATGGCCAACTGTATGTTGCATGCTCAAGAGTAAGCTCAGCGCACAGCTTGGTCATATTACAACTGGAGGGCCGAACTGACAATGTGTTATACAAAGAGATCCTTAACAAATAATTATTGGTATATTTTCCCTCAGTTTACAAAGGTTTCATTTTCTTCTTAATAAAAATTTTAAGGCAGTACTTAGCGCGCTGGCCTTGGTATTTTGCTAGTCAGTAATAAGAATGACTTAAGACTGTGATTTTGCATCATTTACATGCAGCTCTGTCTCAAACATATAGCCCTTCTCCATTCCGAACCGTCTAGCAATGTGTGCTTGAAATGATTCTGAAGATTATCAGGTATTGGTGCTTGAGGAACACAAAGCGATAATCACCCTTGACTTGCTCTTTGCAATCATGAAAATTCAGTTTCATTAAGTTTAATAAAATAATGCAAGTATTAAATTACTTTCTTTGTTTACCCGAATTTTTGTAAAGCAGCTAATCATAATTTAGGGAAGCATGAAATTAAAATAGTAGTTAGTTTTCATAAAATTCTATCACTTGTCAATGTAGCTTAAGCACCTGGATGGTACAGAGGTTTACTTTTTTACCTTTTATAAATTATTCACACATGTCTGGGTTTAGCAGATTACCAAAAGAAAAACAGCAGGCCAACATAAACAAAATACTATAAAGCACTTGTGCTTGTTAAAACTCAACTCCTATCATAATGGACATCTGTGCAATGATCAATGTATGATTGTAAACCATGGGGACACGTGTTAATATACAATTCAATTATATAAATAGGTTTTTACCTGGTTCCAACTTGATTATCTTAACTGCTGCCAAGTCTCCAGAATGTATGTTTCGTGCCTGAGAATAGAAAAGAAACAGCTGAATCTAACTTCTTAAGTGTGAAGAATTCCAAAATCGCATTCAAGTACTTGATAAACAGCTAAAGTGGCCACTGTTTTTGGTGGGATCTACACTGACCTTCATTTTAAATTGCTATGGCACTTTGTACCAAACCATGCTTTCACACCA